>NC_079411.1:8684946-8798052 GCF_029220125.1 Pseudoliparis swirei
TGTAAAGTTCTGTAACTCTACTGCTGCTCATCCTGATGAACTCTGTATCATCTGGTCAGAGACTAACGGCCTCATAGTGTATAATCAATGCTATGATGGCTCCATGTAGTTTCATTAATATCTTGTAGGCTCATTCTAATATTACTGCCATTTGTTAAGTGTTGAAAAAGTTGGTAAAAAGTGAACCATACATATATTTTATTTATTACTATTATAGATAAATATACCAGTGTCTTATTTATGGTATACTGTTTTATGGTATTGTATCAGTATCATGATATTTATGGCAGGTATGGTATAGAAGATCGTGACAACCAGGTAGAGGCAGAACAGACTCAAGGAACAGAGTCAAGGCTCAGCAGAGCTCAAGACTTGAAGACTTGTTCACGGCAAAAAAAAAGGAAGCTGGTTCATGAATGACCATATTATACACAATATTACTATTATTATAGGGCCCGATCACCAGAATGGAGGACCTACAGACAGGGATGGATTAACAAACGGGCCTACCGGGCCCAGGCCCAGGGGCCCATGAGCTCAGGGGGCCCCTGAGCCTGAGCCTGAGCCTCCGCGTGTGACGTCGCTGTTATTAACATTGTATTGATATGAATATGATGATATGACACGATGCGCCGTAGCCGGTATATGCCAGGCTTAAGTCATTCATGTCAGTAACAGGGCCCCAATAGTCCTACTCAGGGATGGATTACCGAACGAGCCTACCGGCACCAGGGGCCCATGAACTCAGGGGGCCCCTAAGCCAGAGCCTTTGCGTGAAGTCTCTGTTATTAACTTTGTATTGATATGATACGATCCGTAGTTCCATACGGACTGTTTTGTTAGCGATGTGTTTTTTTTTCCGGGGGGGGCCTTGACACATCCAGGCCCAGGGGCCCGTGGCTTCTTAATCCGTCCATGCCTACAGATTATCATACAACGTCCAACATCGATGTTCGTGGAAGTCACCAGCACCCCGCGCCTATCCTTCTCACCTTTTTCACTCCTGACCCGTTTTCATGCCTGCTCTTGGTGCAGTCATATGTATCTGCAGAGTGTAATATTGGTAAGACTTCTAACCAACAATTTTGTATGTTTGGCCCCTCCCCGTCAAAATAGTATCTGTATTTCTCGCACAGGTGGGGTCGTTAGAAAGAGAATGTGTGTGGGTCTGAGATTGGGATGAGACAGGGTGTGTGTCTCTCCCAGTCAGACAGAAAGTATATTAGAAGTACTATACTACATATGTATTAGTTGAGACATGAAAGAAACCCTCATATTAGTGTCCCATGTCCAATAAAGATGTATTGAGGGGTAAAGTTAGAAGATGATAAACATTGTCTGTTCTGTAAAGTGTGCTTCTCATGTAGGCTGATGGGCACACAGCAGGATAGAGATGGTTCCCATAACAACCACCTGATTCTTTTGTTTGAAGTTTGAAATGTGTACAACTTTATATATGGGGTTGTGAACGGGGTGTGAGTGTGCTGATATGTGTGTTTGTGTGTGTGTTGGTGTCTGTGCGCGCGTGTGTTAGTGTGTGTGTGTGTTGGTGTGTGTGTGTGTGTTGATGTGAGTGTGTGTGTTGAAACTTGGTGGGAGGGAGTAAGAAAGACTGTCCTACATTTACAAAGAAAGAAATAGTCTAAACGTGACTCTTCTGATGACTTTTAGCCTTCATTTCACAGCCGGGTTAAATTGACCCGGGAACATCATCTCTGTTATATAAACCTGCAGGGGGGGGGGGGTTGCAAATACATGATATTTTTTTGGTATTTTTTTTTTACGTTGATTACACTAAATAAGGTAAGCAGAAGAAGTTTTATACAGAAAAAGTATTTAGAAGTATTTTTCCTAGATTTTCAAACTTTGAAACGGGTCAATTTGACCCGCAACATAACAGGAGGGTTAACAAAGATAAAAGTTGACTTTGTAAAGAATAAATGTAACCATTATTTTTGTACAATTCTATAGTGCAATATAGTCAGGACTCAGACACTTAAAATAAACATGTATATTTTAATCAAAACCTGGTTATTACTGGAGCCGATCCCAGCTAACATAGGGCGAAGGCAGGGGACACCCTGGACAGGCCGCCAGTCCATCGAGGGCACATATAGAGCAGACAACCATTCACTCTCACATTCACACCTATGGGCAATTTTAGAGATCAATTAACCTAACGGCATGTCTTTGAACTGTGGGAGGAAGCCGGAGAACCCGGAGGGAACCCACGCTGCCACGGGGAGAACATGCAAACTCCACACAGAAGGACCGCCTCGACCGGGAATTGAACCCACGGCCCTCTTGCTGTGAGGCGACAGTGCTAGCCACTACACCACCGTGCAAATAGATGACAGAAAAATAATAAATGACAGAAATTTCTTAGAAACAGCTGACCACTTTATGAAGTCGTTCAAATTCCTTCCACCTCGAGAACATATTCAATAAAAAAATGCTGCTGACATGAATTCTGTGTGATAATGTTTCCATGATATGTAACACCAGTCATTTTTTAGCATAAGGACTTTATAGCACCAACGGGCTGTTTTTGAGTGGCTGCCTGTTTTGTTTATCTTGTGCACACGTGAACACAATGAACAGGTGGCGATATCTCCAGCAAAGCAAGAGAAAAATACTACATACAGGAAAACATGGATGGAAACAATGCATCGTTTAAAATACTTTTAATACAAAATGTGGCTTTCCAAATGTCTCGGAGTAAATGTTGCGTCGGCATTTGCACTAATACTGAATTCATTTTTTGTTCGCCTACAAGAAATATTGTGCTGACAACAGCCTACAGTCTGCTTTTACTTGTAGTAACTTGATAATTTGAATGCAAGGCTATTTTGATATCGTTGTATTACAGTAAAACATTAGCCTACTGCTGTAAAAGGTCAGAATGGCCATTTCTTACATCCCTGCTTGGAACTGATCTTTACTGAATTTAAACTGTAATTGCAAGCGATGACAAATCTGGATAATTCAGATCCAGGCACGGAGGGAAAATAATCCCACTAATATAATCATACATCATATTGGATGTATGAGAGGAGACTGCACTTCTGGATTTGTGCACAAAAAAGTCTTACTGACACTCCAGACAGCCAATAGCTGATCAAATTGATTCTTCCCACGAACCAATCATTGCCATCGTAGCGACCGACATCACGCGAAGGACCGAGAGCATTTCAGAACCTGGGAGCTGTCCATTGTGCACGAGCCAGCTCAGAACTGACGGTAAGAATAAAAACAGACAGCTAACACTCGCTGCCTGCTAGCACTGTATTACAAATCAATAGCCTTGACACACTAAACAGATATGAATTAGTGTTGAATGCAGGTTTGTTATCAACAACTTGCCCCTCGGTGGTATTCAGACCGACCATATCTGCGACACTCAAGTAACAGACAGTTTCCACACGGATTAGCTTGTGCTGCTAAAACCTGTTGATGCCATCTACATATTTAGAAGTAGAAAAGAAAAACAACTGCGTCTGTATGGCGAGTTGTGGCATACATTTTGGATGAACATAGCTAGGTAGTAGCCTAAAAAAGGGTTAGCATACTGATTTGACGGTGGTTTAGATTCAACATTTATTTTCCGTGATTGTAGAAACGAGAGATCAGTGATATTAATAGTTCCGTGCTCAGTTAATGCCTCTGTTAGCCGACGCCAAGTAGGCGATTTGCATGCTTTAAATACATCTTAAAACCGGGTCTTTTGAGCTCAAATTAACGCTAAATTAACTACATTTAATAGAACCAGTAGTCCATAGTGACATAGATGTGGTAATCAACTTTTAACTTTCAACTAAATTCGGTGTGTTACCTTTTTACACATAAAAATGACGTAGACCATGCTCACCGGAGATAAGTATATGATGGCTAATAAGGACTATCCAACCTAATGAGCTAAACAGCACCATTTACTTATCTAAGTATATGTATACTTTTAAGGGAGAGCTCAGTTATTTTACAATAGCAACAGAGTATTGTTCTGTTTTGTTGGGTGACTGAGCTGTATAGAGAATACTCCCTTTCAAAGATAAGTCATGATTGGTCTCACATTACAAAGACGTTATCACAACACAATCCCAATTTATCTGCAGCTACTGCAATATGCCATACATAACTAACTCCAGGCCAGGCTTTTGACCATCCTCTTCAAGCCTCAAGTTGTTATCCAAGAATGCTGCAAACAAAAGTGTGTCGTCACCTTTGATTAATACAGGCCTCTCAGCCTCCTTAAATTCAGCCTCCTCTGCTCTCTACTATTTGTGTTTGGTGATTGAGCAAATCCCACCATATAACAATAGTACACATTTTGGATGTCAGGTTGCAAAACTTCAACCTCTCAGGAACCTGTTTTCCAGTAACAATTAAGTGTTTTCTAGGTGGGATTCTGTGAACTTTTCAATTTCCTTTCAGTGACATTCAACAAGCCATTCAGATTGAATCACCTACTTATGTCAAATACTGGCTCATTAGAATATACCACCCACGGTTTTAAAACTACCTTAAGAAAGGTGCCCCATGAATTTCTCTCAAGTCCATCATAGCAGACTGTTTTTTTTAGGAGGGGGCTTGTAAAAACCTAAAATATAAGCATAAACCTAAAACAATTTGCATGATAGGTTAAAACTGCTAGTTTAATGCTGCTATGGTGCTGAACATATTGATGAATTGAATTTAAAGAAACACTTTTTGTACACAACATATTGTCAAACCATATTCCAAATATTTGTCTCCGGTTAAAATCATCACAAAGTTATTTGCAAAGTTATAGCTTAATGTAGACACTCAGGTGTGCATATAGTACAGGATAAACAACATTTAGAACAGTGTAATCAATATATATGGTTGTTGCTTGGTGCAGCCCATCAGCCTCAAATCGAGTGCTGATAGTTCTTAAAAACGTCCTAATCTGAAGCGACATTAGAAACGGTGCATGTGTCATCAAGTTAAAACTCCTGTGTAAGATGTCTCTTACATTTCTTTAGCAGAGAACTAAGAACTAACTAGACTGTTTCAAAGACATTAGCTTGCTGACAAATATAAGTCAAATGTATATTTGGAATATATATATATATATATATTTTTTTTTACGACTCGGTTTGAAGCTGTATAGTTGCTATAATGAGTACAGTCCCACCATTTAGACATACAGTACTGTACGTTGTTGAGTCAGTAGTCCTGTTCTCACAGCAACATAAGCAGGCATTTTAGCCAATCACAACAGAGATTAATTAAATCCTCTCTTTCTCTTTAATCAGTTTATCCTCTTCAACCTGTGGATCTGCATAGTACAGTCAGGGCTATATGTGTTTGGACTTGGATACAGTTTCTTATTTTCCTCTTCACACGACTTTTGAAATTACACAGTCAATATGTGGTTGAAGTATCGAGTAGAGAGGAGGAGTGGGCAGGGCACATCAGCAGGGCCATGGCATCAGACCCAGCCAGGTCCAGTGGACCCTATTAGATTTGAAGTCACAAAGACTCCGGGTAGGAAGCAGAGTTAATAATGTGCAATGGAGAGATAAAAATCCATCCATAATCAGGCTTTTATGCGATTAACTTGTCATGAAATCATGAGGGAATAGGCTTCACCTGGCCATAAAACCATTTGTGAGACAATTGTCTAATTACATTTAACCCTTGTGTTGCCTTCGGGTCATTTTGACCCGATTCAATATTTAACCCTCCTGTCGCCTTCGGGTCAATTTGACCCGATTCAATGTTTAATGTCGGTATTCTTTCGGGAGTCAACAAACAAACATAAAGTACCTCACACTTAAACTTGGAAAACAATATTAATTCTAATAATTTTCTGGAGATTTTAATAGCTGGGGTCATATTGACCTCAAGGGTAAAATATGTTAGTAAATATAAAGGTAACAGGAGGGTTAAACATTGAATCGGGTCATATTGACCCGAAGGCGACAGGAGGGTGAAACATTGAATCGGGTCAAATTGACCCGAAGGCAACACAAGGGTTAAAATGTGGGGGACTGTGTAAAAATGGTTGTAATTCCTAAACCGTTAATGCGCTAGTTTTGTTATATCCATTGAATTAAAGCTTAAAGTCTACATCTCAAACACATATTGACTGCGTCATTTCAAATCTGTGTAAAGTTAAAGTGGTAAGGAAAATAATAAATAGTGTGTCACAGTCCAAATTTCTTGGGAGTTTTTCCTGATCCGATGTGAGGTCCTGGGACAGGGATGTCATATGTGTACAGATTGTAAAGCCCTTTCAGGCAAATTTGTAATCTGTGATGTTGGGCTATATAAAATAAACTGAATTTAATTAAAATACACAGAACATATAACTGAAAACTATGCTTGAATCTGCATTTGTAAAAACATGTGTTTGTGTGGCTCTAAGTGATAATGGCAAAGGTGAAGCAGGTGGGCTTGCTGGCAGCAGGCTGTCAACCCTGGAATAAAGATGTGTGTGCTGCTAGTGGAGACCGCTTCGCCTACTGTGCTACTCTGGCAATATACATCTACCAGGTGAAGTATTGTGTGTATTTGTGTTAGTGAATGATTCAAATCTAAGATGGTATTATGCTAGCATACCACTTAAACCTAACTTTCATCCTTTGACATAGGTAATATGAGTTTACTGTATAGTTGCCCTTCTACAGTGCATAGACACGCATAGTAAAAAAAGAATGAAAACATTCTAAAGCAGCCACATTTTAAGCACCGCCCACTTCTTGCCTATTGATATAGGCAATAAACCAAAATACATGCATCCTGGGTGCTGCAATGCTGTAATGTTAACCACAATTATACACAGTGCAATGTATTCAAATCTTAAACGGAACTATTTAAAGCCTTTATTGTACTTCACATGGATATTTTTTTACTTTAGTTTTAAGTGCCTGCAGTTCAGAACATTACTGCATTACTTTCACCCTCTTTAATTCCTTGTCATTCTCTCTGTCTTCTTGTTGTAGTTGGACCAGCAGTACAATGAATTTAAGTTGAGGTCCATCATGTCAGAGCACAAGAAGACGATAACATCCATCAGCTGGTGTCCTGACAACCCTGATCTGTTTGCATCAGCCTCTGCTGATAATCTGCTCATTGTATGGAACATAGCAGAACAGAAGACTGTAGCCAGACTGGACAATACTAAAGGTTGATGGAGGATCCACACCCAGTTGTATTGGCACACTAGAGTGTTTTACCCTCAGCCTACTAACTTATTTGATAGAAAGGCACTACCAACTGGGGGGTCCTGGGACCCTAAAAATAAACTAATGTAGCAGCCACCATGGTCTTCTCAAATTGTTCTTAGTCATGTGATTAATGTCATCTGAAGAAGTTATATTTAATTTGCTTATTGTGTAAAAGGAAAATAAATGGAAGGTAATGCATGTGTGCTGCATCAATGTCTGGGTGATACTTTAAATGACCTTATTCCATCTAATAAAACTGCATGGGATGCAATTGACCCCAGTTGGTAGGATGAGGGTTGAGGTTAGAGTATGACAATGTCCTCTCCTGCATAAACTATCTCTGTGTCTCCTCTTCTTTACCAGGTGTTCCTGCATCAGTAAGTTGGTGCTGGAACTTTGTTGATGGAGTGGCGTTTGTGTCCCAACGCGGCCCGCTGTATATCTGGGTATATGGAGGTACAGACCCTGGGGTCACAGTGCATAAAGAAGCCCACTCCTTCCTGTCTGATATCTGTCTCTTCAGATGGCACCCCACCAAAAAGGACAAACTGGTATTTGGACACACTGACGGAAGTCTGTCTGTTTTTCAGCCAGGTACCCTATGTTTTGATTAAAAACATTCACATTTATTTATAGTTTTCTTTAATTTATATTTATTGCTTGAAGGCATACACTTTGAGACATATACTGTATGTGTTGTGGAAATGGAAGAGAATGTTTTAATTTACCACAAGCAATTATTTCTTAGCATATATAGAATTAAGGTTTTGTAAATTTCCCGATCTTCATTTACTTGGAAATTTGAGACCGGTGGCTATTTCCAATTCCATACATATCACTATAGTTTTAGTCACCCTTGCTGTTCATGTCAATTTTGTTGTTAGATGAGATTTCATGACTTAACTCTCTCTCCGCTGCTCAGTGAAATATATTTCACCATTACCATCATCAAATTTGGCATGCAATCACTTTTTCTTCTACAATGTCTAAGGCTACTCTTGGTTTCAGGTTCCATAAGCAGATGCATGTTCTGTAAACACACACATTTTCATTATTCTGTCTGTCTTCTCTTGTTTAGGGACAAAAGGCCAAAAGCATGTGTTGCGTCCAGAGTCATTAGAAGGGACAGATGAAGAGGACCCAGTCAGTGCTCTAGAATGGGACCCTTTGTCAACTGACTATTTACTAGGTGAGACACAATATAAACAACATCACCAGTATGTTGTTACCTGGAGTGATTTGAATAACCAACACTTAACCAGGTTTATTCATGTAACCCATTCTGTAACTGGGTATTAACCAAATCTCTGTGACTATATTTGCAACCACAGATGCTAAATGATCAAAACCTTCTCTCTATCACAGTATCGAACCTCCATAATGGCATCAGGCTGGTGGACAGCGAGGCCTTGGCTTGCATCACATGCTTCTGCTTCCCCTCAGCTGCTGCATCAGTTCAGTGTTTAGCCTGGGTTCCCTCTGCACCAGGCATGTTCATCACTGGAGGTAAAGACGAGGCATTTATGTGTGGGTTGTGTATGATCAGGGTTCGCTTCAGCCTTCATGTGGTTACCACTACAGTTTTAACTTGCCTTTCAGCCACCTGGTATGTGGAACCTGTTAGGTTAGGTTAATTTATTTGTACCCGTAGATAGACTTGGTTTTCAATAAAAAGTGAGGCATTCATCTCAACATACATTACAATCAACAAGACTAACATGATGATACAAGTACACAAAGCCACAAATCAGTGCACTGTTATAATTCTAATTTGTTTACCTGACTGCTCAAACAAAGCGGTTTTTATACCACTTTGTTCTACACCGTGGTACTAAATACCTCCTTCCAGAAGGGAGAAGCTGAAACTCCCTGTGCAAAGTGTGGAGTCGTCCTTTAAGATGGAGCCGGTTATCTGTTGTAACCACCTTGTGTAAAGAGATTCTGGGCTCAGCTGTGACTCACCAATCAGCCTGCAAGACCATTTCACAATTGATTTAATACAATTTGATTTAATAAAAGCCTGATAAAGTAAGAACATCATGGTTGTCAATGTGGAAACAGTTTCCTCAAACAAAACAAACACTTGTGCCCCTTTTTGCACACGGCTTCACAGTTTGCTTCAAAATTCAGTTTTGGGTTCATAATTGTCCCAAGATATTTGTAAGATTGCACACATTCAACTGTCTGACCCTTTATGGATATGACTTCATGTCTTTGGTTTTAGATATGTTTAATTTTAGATAGAACTTCACAAAGTTGTGGATGACGGGACCATGGCTGCTTCCATTGCCCTGGTAGCCACTAACAATAACAGAACCATCTGCATACTTTAAAATAGTCCTATTTTTGATACTCTGACAGATATTTGTGTAGAAGATGAATAGTAGCAGTGTTGTTACCTGAGTTCCTCTGTCAATATATGGATGCACCACAGTGGTACTTATTATTATGCATATGTAGTTATTAGACTGTTTATATTATTACAACCCATTTAATCTGAGAGGGCAGGTTTACACATTTCAACACATTTACATTATGAGAGAGACCTTTAAAATGAATTGAATTGTCTCTATCTGTCTGTCAGACTCCCAGGTCGGAGTGTTGAGGGTATGGAATGTGTCTCGCTCCACCCCTTTGGACAGCTTTAAGCTAAAAAAGACTGGATTTCATGCTTTGCATGTCCTGAACTCGCCACTTGCCAAGAAAGGTAGGTACATTTTGGACTAAAATCTTTTGAATTTACAAAAGTGGTATCAACTGGAAAAACCCATACACTACATCTTGTGCGAAATTACATTCTTACAAATGCAGTTTTTACATTAAATCCAACCAACTACCAAAGCACAAAAGATGATATTGAAAATCTCTTAATGTCTTTTTAAAAATAAACGCTGAGAATAAAGCAGCCATTTGAACACACAGTAATTCTCCTCTTGGATGGCTTCATTTGATTGGCTCAACAGCATTCTGTCCCTACAATAAGGTTGACTAGTAAGAAATGTATGTATTATCTAAGATTTCTAGAAGAACACAACAGATATGTTCTCTACAGCTCAGAGTTCCTGTTCTCCCAGTAAAAGTCACCACACCAGTTCCACCAGTGAGGCAGTACCTCCCCCAACCCTGTCTCAGAACCGGTCCTTCTCTCTGCCTCCTGGCCATGCTGTGTGCTGTTTTATGGACGGTGGTGTGGGACTCTATGATATGGGGGCCAAAAAGTGGGACTTTCTACGTGACTTGGTATTCTATAACATCCTTTGTAAAGCCAACAGCCTACACATGACTGAATACAGAAGCCTTGTGTTGTGATTTTTGACTTGTTTTAATATTGTTTCCAGGGTCATGTAGAGACAATTTTTGACTGTGAATTTAAGCCAGATGATCACAACCTGCTGGCCACAGCTAGTTTTGATGGAACCATCAAAATCTGGGACACAGACACACTAACAGCTGTTTACACCTCCCCCGGCAATGAAGGAGTGGTCTATTCCCTGTCCTGGGCTCCAGGTATTGTAGCTTAACCTCGACACACACAAGCACATGCATACAGACAGCCAACACAAAAATCTATAATCAGGCTTCCACCTAGAAGTTCCTGGTCATTTTAGTCCCTTGCTGCATATTGTTTACTACTGCACATTGGATGTAATGAATGAAATGCAGAAGAGTACAAATTAAACTAAGATTGTCTTTGTAACCTTTTTTCTGCTATTTATAAGCACTGCTGTCTTTTCTATCACTCACCTTTCTGCTTGCACATGCGATTTCTAAGTCTTTTTAGAAAGTCAGAAATAAACCTGCATTTTATAAGCGCTTTGATATGGAGTGAATAAATGAGGAAATGAAACAATCTCTGTAAGAGCAAGGAGACAGATACAAATTCAGGGTTCGTTAAAGAAAACCTGCCAGAGAACAATTCAGTTTATTTGTACAGCTCATTCTCACAAATTACAAATTTGTCTCAGAGTGCTTTACAATCTGTACATATAGACATCCCTGTCCCAAAACCTCCATCGGACCTTATGAGACGTCATAGATCCTATCCATCCCCTATGAGACGTGAAGTCAAAAGGACTCCGGGGAGAAAGCAGAGTTAGTAATGTGCAATAGAGAGATGAAAATTCATCCACAAGGAGGGAGAAAAGAGGAGAGAGGTGCTCAGTGTATCCTAAACGTCCCCCAGCAGCCTATAAGCCTATAGCAGCATATCAAGGGGCTGGACCAGGTGAACCTGATTCAGCCCTAACTATAAGCTCTGTCAAAGAGGAAAGTCTTGAGTCTACTCTTAAATGAGGTGACTGTGTCTGCCTCCCGGACTGAAGGTGGAAGCTGGTTCCATAAAAGAGGAGCTTGATAACTGAATGCCTACTGTTTAAGACTCTAGGTACAAGAAGTAGCCCCGCATTTAGTTAGCACAGCTCTCTAGTGGGGCAATATGGTATTACAAGCTTCTTACGATATGATAGTGCATCACCAATCGAGGCTTTGTAGGTTAAGAGAAGAATTTAAAAGTGATTCTTGATTTTACAGGGAGCCAGTGCAGAGCAGCTAGTGCAGGAGTGATGTGATCTCTTTTCTTAGTTTTAGTGAGTACACGAGCTGCAGCATTCTGGATCAACTGGAGGGACCTAAGAGACTTATTAGAGCAGCCTGATAATAAGGAGTTGCAGTAATCCAGTCTAGAAGTATCGAACGCGTGAACCAATTTTTCTGCATCTTTTTGAGACGAGATGTGCCTGATTTTTCAAATATTGCATAGATGAAAGAACAGGTCAGGTTCAGGAATCAGTTACTATGGTAACAGACCCTGTGTTTAGGTTACCTTTCTGGAACTTGTAACCCATGGTAAATCTGCGTTCTGAAACAAGACGTAACTGTCTTTGCCCCAATGACTTAATCTAAACCCTGGTCCCCGCAGTTGAAAAGCAATGAGTTTCTCCTAAGATTCCTAGTTCTGAGGGAAAAATGGGTTAATGCATGAAGCTTTGCAACAATGAATAATTAAGGAAGGACTTACAATTCACTGTATGTGATACATAAACATAACCTAAACATGCCAGTTCACAAAATACAAGTACATTCAGCAACAGGTCAGGTATGTGGTGCAAAAGAAAATAAAGTGCATCATCTGTTGCTTATGTAAATGTTCGTTATCTTTGTTTGTCAGGAGACCTGAACTGCATTGCAGGTGCAACATCTCGTAATGGAGCGTTCATCTGGGACGTCAGGAAAGGAAAGATCATCACTCGCTTTAATGAGGTTACTTTGACTTTCAGTTCAAAATTACTTTGCAAAACAAATCTGTGTTTCATGTATGAAAATCAATTGTCAATCACGTGGCTTAATAAGTTAGAATGTGGCTGCTGTTTCCCCCAGGCTGACAATCAGAAAAAACGTAATACAATTCATAAGTGAAAATGTTTGTTTAAATTATTACATAGTGAAACATCTGACTCCAACATATCAACATTATGGATATTATGATGTGTCTGCAGTGACAACCTCTTTGTTATCCTCCAGCATGGTAAGAACGGTATATTCTGTATATCATGGAGCCATAAAGATTCTAAGAGGATTGCTACTTGTAGCGGAGATGGATTCTGGTCAGTCCTCATTTACCCTGATACCTCTATTCTGACAATAAAAAAGCAAAATATTTGTCCTTCCTTTGTCTTACACGTTTATTTTGTTTTCACTACAGTATCATCCGGACCATCGATGGTAAAATCCTCCATAAGTACAAACATCCCGCTGCTGTGTTTGGTTGTGACTGGAGCCAGAACAACAAGTAGGATCTTAATCCATCTGCCATGTTTCTCAGTGGGGTGTTGAATAGGCATTGGAGAGTCAGATCCTTTTTTCACTTATTTAAAACTGTTTATATAAAACTAGATCTGAGAGACACATTTTTTCAACTGCACAATTACAAGATACTACTAGATAAACAAAACAGGATTTTAAAAACGATTTAAATAAAGGAGGCATATACAAGTTAAGATGAATAAAACAAAAAATAGGAGAAATTGTTGAAGAAAACCAAAAAGTCTTTGTGAGAAAGGATGGAGACCAGTGTAGGTGGGACAGTTGGTGTGAGTACACAATTACTTACAATGGCAAATCAGAACAGTTCTAACCCTGTCTAAAGTGATGTTTTTGCACATTAATACTGTTGTGACATTTGGTAGTTTTCCACACATCTTCCTGTTTCTCGTTTCAGGGATATGATAGCAACAGGTTGTGAGGATAAAAATGTCCGTGTGTACTACCTGGCCACCAGCTCCGATCAACCTCTGAAAGTCTTCACTGGGCACTTGGCTAAAGTATTCCATGTTCGCTGGTCTCCACTTAGAGAGGGAATACTGTGCTCTGGATCAGATGATGGGTGAGTGAAAACATAAATATCTATGTTAATAAACACTATTCAATAGGATTTTTCTTGGATGAGATGGACATTTATTGGGAATCTGTTTCACTGTAAATGATAAGGTACAAGAATAAGGAATAAAATAAGAATATAAAATGTATACACAATGCAAGTAAATGTGTGGATTGCAAAATGTGGACATTGTGTCTTAACAGTATGTATGTATTCATAGGTAAATATAAGATGTGAGTGTCATTCTGAAGCTATAAATGTTGAGGATCCAGTCCAATTGCTCACAAATACAGGAAAACATTTTGTATAGAGGTTTTTACCAGTTTCAAAACATCAATTATTTTTTAGTTAAATATTTTTTGTAACTTAACTTTTCATTTGTCAAGAGTTTAAAAAATATATATCTTATTGTGTATTACTATAAAAATAGTTACCAATTTCTGATTCACAAGTGTCAACCACCAAATACGAAAGCATATCATTTGTTTTTAAATTGATTGACTTGTCTTTTACAAGGACTAACTTTAGACAGCAAACAAGTTATTTCATTGTTTCAGATGTATCAGTAAGGTTTTGCATATCAACACAACATAAATGTTTTGCATTATTATCTGAGATATTAAAGCAAAACAAATCTTGTCAAATATAATAATGGTGCATCATTTGTAACTGCAGTTCATGATGTGAATATACCTGCATGTTATATGAGGAAAACAGGCTTAGACCTTCAATCATTTAAAAAATGAATGGAAAGAGAAACCCGTAATTGTGTGTGTGTGTGTGTGTGTGTGTGTGTAGCACTGTTCGTATATGGGACTACACACAGGATGCGTGTATCAATGTGTTGAGTGGTCATGCAGCTCCTGTCAGAGGCTTGATGTGGAACACAGAGGTTCCTTACCTCCTCATTTCAGGTAGAAGTATTTTTTGTAATTTCCAGTGTACTTATTCATAGTGTTTTGTTTATATATTCTTTAATAACATGACAAAATGTCGCCATTTAATTTACTAACATGTGTGTATGATATACAATGGACTATATTTATAGTGATGGGTTTGTGCTGTCAGAGGTTGTTGAATTCAAATTGCAAAATGTTGTTTTATTTTGTAGGTTCCTGGGATTATACGATCAGAGTGTGGGACACAAGAGATGGGACATGTCTAGATGCAATCTTTGACCACGGAGCTGATGTCTATGGTAATACAAATTAATCTGAAACAGAACAACGTTGTGCTAGACTTTTAATAGGGCATGATGATGGGTGTCAAGTATTCATGTGATGAAGTGAAGGTTGTATACTTAAAATTAGGGCTGGGCAACGATTACAATTTTTAATCGCGATTAATCGAATGATTTCCCTGATTAATCACGATTAATCGCATTTGTATACGCAAAATCCAATAATTAATTCAAAAGTAGTGTATAGCGCACTTTAAGCTGCAACAACGAATCGATAAAAATCTATTATTAAAATAGTTGGCAACGAATTTCATTATCGATTCGTTGTGTCGCGCGATTATTACGGCGCTCAATAAGTCACGGAGTATAAACAAAGTTGAGTTGAGCGCAGAGCGGCGCAGGAGAAACCAGAGCGGAGCGAGAACAGGACGCTGCGTTGTGAGAGCCAATCAGCGCTGAGCCTCTGTTGATGAATCTAATTGGCTGCTGCTGCTCACGTGGCGCTGGATGCGGAAGTCATTCACGTAGTCGGAGACATTCACGGAGCTAAGTGCGCCTCCGGGTGACGTTATGAACCCAGACACCAGGGCGCTACAAGTCACGACGTGTGTGGCATTTCCACAAGAGTATAACGTAGAAAACGTGGTTATTTATTCCGTGGCGGATAGCGGAAAATATTTTTCCATGGAGAAAGGCAACGGAGATAAGCCACGACTCGCTGTGAGCGCTGCGCGTGCAGACAACATTTAACGGAGCGGAGCAGCGCGTGAGCTCTGATCGCTCTTTTAATGAAGTATCGATACTTAAAATATGCTAAATCACATTGTTTTTAACGTACGGGTACTTTGTTAGTATCGCTACACCGTGCAGCGTGACAGCAGCCGATGTAGCGGACTAACATTCAAGCTAACCTAACTTCCCAAATGCTGTGGACATCTGAACGCTGATTGGCCGAGACGCGACACGTCCCATCAAAGATGTTCGATTGTGAAAAGCACCACTTCACATTTTTTCCGCGTCTCACTGCAATCTCAACGGCAGCGGGCCAGGTGAAAAAAATAATAAATCGGAACGCGTCTCTGATATTGTTCAGGGGGCCGGTCCACATGGGGACCACTGCTCAGGAGAGGAAAGCTGTCAGTCTGTTTGTAACGGATTCAGCCACATGCTGACCAGTGGATCTCCAGGACCTTTCCATGACTTTAAACCAAATTTCCATGATTAAACATTTTGTGAAAACTCTGTCTATACGTGACAAAGTGAGAAGATGTAGTATTTAAACTAACAATGAGAATTCCAAAGCATACCGTATATATACCGTGTAAATTAAAATTTGAATAAAACAAATTTGCATTACTTTTCCAAATATTTTGGGATTGTATTTTTTTCAATTACTTTTCTAGGCCTGCTAATAGCCATTTAAAAATTCCATGACTTTTCCAGGTTTTCCATGACCGTACGGACCCTGTTTTGAATAAAGGGTTGAAAATTACAGTTTTTTTGTTTTTTTATCCGATTAATCGATTAATCGATAGAATAATCAACCGATTAATCGATTATCAAAATAGTCGTTAGTTGCAGCCCAAGCGCACTTCTATTTTAAATGTTGCTGAGATTAAACATCTCTCTTGTTCTGCCTGTTTTGTGATATACAGGACTGTCTCAGAAAATTAGAATATTGTGATAAAGTTCTTTATTTTCTGTAATGCAATTAAAAAAACAAAAATGTCATGCATTCTGGATTCATTACAAATCAACTGAAATATTGCAAGCCTTTTATTCTTTTAATATTGCTGATTATGGCTTACAGCTTAAGAAAACTCAAATATCCTATTTCTAAATATTAGAATATCATGAAAAGTATACTAGTAGGGTATTAAACAAATCACTTGAATCGTCTAATTAACTCGAAACACCTGGAAACACATTTTCAAATGTTTGATTTTGTTTTGCTGTTATAAATCTTTTTTTTTACTTGGTCTGAGGAAATATTCAAATTTTATGAGATAGGATTTTAGAGTTTTCTTAAGCTGTAAGCCATAATCAGCAATATTAAAAGAATAAAAGGCTTGCAATATTTCAGTTGATTTGTAATGAATCCAGAATGCATGACATTTTTGTTTTTTTAATTGCATTACAGAAAATAAAGAACTTTATCACAATATTCTAATTTTCTGAGACAGTCCTGTACATGCCTAAAAGGTGCCTAATATTTCTAGACTGAAATTATATCGGCATTATAATTCTTATAACTATGAGGATTTTTTTAGTTGCCTATTTTGTGTCGCCCCCTCAGGACTTGGTGCCCTCCGCACAGTGCGCTATGGGAGCGGCGGCGCTGGTAGTAGTTTATAGCATGCCGCACAAACAACAATGAACTAGTGGAGGCGGCAAGGTGCTCAGTGTTGCCAGATTGGAGATGGTGAAGTATCGTACCAAAGGCTCAACATTGTTGAATTTGGAGGATAATTATCGTGTATCTGGCAACCCTGAGATTGGTCGACCAATGACTGTTCTCTATTCTGTCAGCTCACGCAAGAAGGTGGAACGTAAGGGAGATACCATTTCCAAAACTTGTAAGGGGTAAATACTAGTTTATGAAAACCCAGAGAAACACAAATATCCGACGAAGCAAAATCGCGACGTTTTTGGAATCCCTGCCGGACGCATTTTTTCGGTCTCAAAAGCAGGACATGTCCGGGGAAAACCGGGCGTCTGGTCACCCTAACTAACCGGCCTGCAGTCTGTAGCTCTCCACTTCGCTGTGGCATTGGTTAGCTTCTCTTGCCTTGGTTTATCTCCTCCCTGCAGCGTCGTCTGCCGAAGCCTCGCTCCACTGTGTGTTTGGTTGTATGATTTGCTGGCATCAACCGTGTGTTTAGCATTTAAATGATATTTAAGACTGGAAGTACTCCGGTGATAAGACAATTCATCTTGGCAGTGGTTACATATGACTTTGTTTCCGTCTTTAAGAACTTTAAATTGAAAATGGCCATTTAAAATCTCCGTACTCTTCTCCATGTTTGTTAAACCGCGAATGACTTTCTTTTCCGGTTCCGCAGCAATCAGTAGCAGACTTTTACAAAATAAAAGCCTGTGAGCAACACACTTTTACAATAATAAAATAAATAATAAAACCTGCGTTAACGCGCGATAAAATAATTGTCGGCGTTAATTAATTGATGCGTTAACGCAAGATTAACGCGTTAACGTGCCCACCCCTACTTAAAATGCAATAAAAGCTCTCAGTTACTTGGAGGGAAGTTCCTTAAAAAATTTCGACAGGGGTTTTGGGTCTTCACATCAGATGATCAAGCCCTGAATTGTGTTCAGGTAGCACATTATGCCACATGTCACCCTTCTTCTACAACAGCTAATGTGAAGCCTTTTTAGCTCATGGGTAGCTCATCTTCTTTGCACCCCACAAATCCCCAATTGTCCCAGGGCCGATGGAGAAATAGCCCTGTACCCTGTTACTCAATTCAACAGGCTACTATTCTACCAACATTCTGCAGCCAGATCTGCATACTTGGCTCTTTTCCTTTCTTGCATTTACTCCATCCAATCTTCCCAGAGGACAGTTGGCTAAAGCAAAACCTCTTATTTGGTTGCCAACATAAGGATCATGTCTGGCCTGATTGTGATAGCTCCAATAATATCTGCAACCAACTCTCATATGTTCATTCTTTCCATTGATAGTTGAAAACCAGTATGTTTCATATGTTTAGTCACTGTGGTGATTATTAAAAGGGAAAATGTGAAGCGCCACTACGTGACAAAGCATAACTCTCTTGATCAAACCCACCAAAATACAAACTAAGAGCCAATATGATCACAATCAGTGTCGTTAAGGTTCAAGGTTTTTTATTTGCCATCTGTGCCTAGACCAGCAGTCCAGACACATCGGAATTATTTTTGCAGGGTTCTCCGAGTCAACAGGTACAAAACAAACACACTATAATAATAATAATAGTAACTGTAATAATAATAGAAATATGAAACATAATTTTTTTTTAAACACTGTACAAAAAACACTGTACATAGTGTGGTAAAGTGTATGCAATATTTACAGTATTAACAGTAATAAGTAGGCTAGTGCTGTACCTAGCTTGTAAAAGGAAAGAAAGGGGGAGAACGAGAGGGGGAGAAAGAGAGAACGAATAGAGCTAAAACAATTGTCTCATGTCTTATTGATAATTCATCCAGTTCAATTGGAAAAGTTACAATACAAGTTGTTGAATTGAACTTTCTTTATTTGATTTGAGTCAGTTATTGACAAAAACATACATTGATATAACTGATAGAATACATATCACTAAATTATTCAATTCAGTTTATTTTGTATGACAGAATCAAAAATTACAAATTTGCCTCAGAGGGCTTTACAATCTGTACACATATGACATCCCTGTCCCAGGACCTCATATCAGATCAGGAAAAACTCACAAAATAAGTGAAAAAAGGTAAGAAACCTTTAGGAGGGCAACAGAGGCGGATCCCCCTTCCCAGATGAACACATCCAATTAAATATGACAATATATATTTAATGTGTAGATAGCACAATCCAAATAACCACGATCCAAGTAAACAGAAGGAGGTAGAAAGGAGGGGCATCAGCAGGGCCATGGCAGGAGCCTGTTGACCAGGGCAAACCTGAGCCAGCCCTAGCCCTTAAGTGAGGTGACTTTGTCTGCCACCCAGACTGAAAGTGGAAGCTAGTTCCATAAAAAAGGAGCTTGATAACTGAAGGTTCTGGCTCCCACCCTACTTGTTAAGACTTAAGGCACCAAAAGCGAAACTATTTTTTGCGTCGCCCAAAACGCGTGAGTTTACTCGCTCGACCATTCACCGTGTTCTCACCATAAGCGTCGAAACGCTCCGCGAGGGGCGGGGCTTGTCTCCGTTTCTCGTCTCCGTAAAGACCGTTATCATTTCCTTCATCCACCAGAATAACTAACCACTAGTTCTGCTTTATATTTCTTGTGGACATCCCACACATTAACGTGTTTGGGTTCATGACATCACCCGTAGGCTCACACAGCTCGGTCACTTTCACCGATGAAGTTACTGTTACGTCTGAAAGACTTCCGCTTCCAGCGCTACGAGAGCGGAACTCAAGTGCTGATTGGCCCGAGTTGCGAGATGACCGCCTCAAAGTTGAAATATTTCAACTCAGGGCGAAAATTGCGCCGCTGAAATTGCGTCGCTGTAAACTCGTCGCCCACATCGCGTCGCCCCAAACGCGGCGCCCGGGAAAATATTGCGTCTATCGCAGCCACACGCGCCTGTACGTTGACTTTTCATGGGATTCGGTTGCGCGAAAAAATAGTTTCGCTTTTGGTGTGAACCCACCTTTAGAACCACGAGTAGCCCTGCATTCCTGGGTGCAGCGCTCTAGTGGGGCAATATGGTACTCCAAGCTCCTTAAGATATGATGGTGCCAATCAAGGCTTTGTAGGTGAGGAGAAGAATTTTAAACTTGTTTCTTAATTTTACAGGAAACCAGTGCAGAGCAGCTAATACAGGAGTAATGTGATCTCTTTTCTTAGTTTTTTAATTAAATTATCGCGCTAGTTAGACATTATTGTAATTATCCGTACATTTGCATGAGCAAATTTTCTTCAACTAGGTCGTTGAACCAACGACAAGCAGCAGGGCAACTTTGAGTCTTAGACAACCACTTACACAGCAGCAATAAAATCATTGATATTCAAAACATTTTGTTTTGTTGATGTTTTTCTGCTTCATCTTTACATGATTTGTTTTGCTTCATCACACAGAACCGCAAACTTGTAAAATGTACATTCAATTTACAGTAACAGAGCGTTTGTTTTTTTACGACTGGTTCTTTCACACCCACATCAAGTTCAGTCTTACCCACTGCTGATCCTGATGTTGCACGTTTTCCTCTTGGCCTATTTGGTTGATGCCAGTACATGCAGGTTTTGCTGATTTGGGGAAGAACAAACGGTTATTCACTCTGCTCGGTTGACATTTTGTAGTTTGTTTAAAGTTTGTGACTATACTCATTGGAAAAGACGTACACTAGAGGGAAATATAAATGCAACGATATAAAGTGTTGGTAATGTTATGTATCGTTTTTCTCAGTACATGTTACTGTGTTTTTATTTGTGTATAATGATTCCTTCTGTACATATTACATCTATTACACCTGTCCATTCTGGAGAGGGATCCTCCTCTGTTGCTCTCCTGAAGGTTTCTTCTCTTTTTCCCCCTGAAGGGTTGTTTGGGAGTTTTTCCTGATCCGATGTGAGGTTTTGGGACAAGGATGTCTATATGTACAGATTGTAAAGCACTGTGAGACAAATTTGTAATTTGTGAAAATGCGCTATAAAAATAAACTGAATTGAATTGAATGTTGAATTAAATTCACTTAATGGAGCCAGAACTTAAATCGGTATGCTTTCGCCTTCCAGAGTTATTCACAGGTCATCTCTCTGCAGTTGTACACTCCCACTGGGTCCAGGGCCGCTGATTGCATTTACCAGCATCCTTCTGTTAGCTTCCTCCAACTCTGCGAGAATCTTTTGCCTCTCCTTTCTCCAGGCTTTATTGCAGCAAGATCTTGCATTTCTCCCAAGTCTGGCCTAACCAGTTGCCACAGTTGCCAACAGGATGCTATGCCACAGCTTTGACCCGCTCAACTGCCTCCTACACGTGTCACTTCCTTCCTTTTCTGACCTTGATGATGCCTGTTGATGAGATTTTGGTATCAGCAGAATCTTGATAGAGCAGGACTTTACTGGCTTGGGTGACTGTGAACCCCTCTCTCAGACTTCTAAAAAGGAAGCTGCAGATAGCTGTTATGCCCATAAAAAGTGATGCTGCTTAAGCTCTGCGGCAAGTCCAACCACGTGCACAGAAACTGGTTGATATACATATCCCAATCACCTCCACGATGGTGATTGGGATATGTAGAACTTCAGTTACTTTGCTGAATTTTGGTATTAAATGATTACTAACATAGAGTTTGAACCTTAACTCTCGACCACTGCAATACTACCCTACTATTTCTGTTTTGACATGAATTTTTCAAACTGTGTTTGTGTCTGTAGGTTTAACATGTCATCAGAGTCGTCCGTTTACCATGGCCAGCTGTAGTAGAGACAGTACAGTGAGGCTTTGGTCCCTCACACCCCTCATCTCTCCACTGCTGTTGAACATCATCACCAACCAGCCTTGGGAAAAGATAATAGGAAACACGGGTAAGAACAGGCTCTTGCTCACTTTTTTTTATACCTCATTTAATTGCTGATTTTGTGTGTCTGCAGACACAGCCATGGTTCCCGGGTCTCCACCGCTGCTCTGTGGTAAAGTGTCTCGAGACATCAAACAGGAGCTGGATAAATTGAGCTCTGACATCATGGCCAAGAAGCTCCGATGGTTCTCTGAATGCTTTTTGGTACTTACATTCTGAATGCTTATTTATCAATGGGGTATCAGGTGATACCTTTAAAATGTCTATAGACAGTCATTTTTCACAGTTGTCTGCACTCTGATGTAATGATGTCTATGTCTGCATTTTCAGCAGATCATCTCACAGCTTGCAACACAGTTAGTAATTCATCCGATTTCAGATTTCTGCTGTATGTTTGTAGACTACTAGGGACTTTGTTTTCATGACAAAAGCCCAACTGATATTACCTATTTTACATTACCTTATACTGGAAATCTAAAAATTGGTTTATAAATTCAGGTACAATTGAAATATATCTGAGTATCTAGCTTGGAAGTCTGATTCATTAAGGTTATTTTTATTGGCGGCACACATTATAGTTTTGACTATGTGTTTGATTAATGGGCCGGAGGCTGCATAACTCTGAGGAAATCAGAAGGCATAATTGGCACCCATAGTTGAGTCCATGCTTTTGGCTCGCTCTTCATGAGGCAATGTGAAATTTCAGGCGTTTCTTCAAAAAACACTTTACAGATAAAGTTATGTAATTGCAAAGCAATAGAATATTGCTTATACAAAGGTACAGTACATTTAGTGTAATAATGATGAGCAGCTGTTAACATGTAAGGCTGTACACACAGTCTTAATTTAAAATTCAGAGGTGACTGACATTGTACCTGACATTAGTCATGAAACACATTGGCCATAATCAGATTTCAACCATAGGTATATCTTTGTTGATCATGCATGAAGTGCATTTAAACTGTTTGACTTTAAATACAATTAGACACATTTATTGGAATATAATTTGGAAGGTGAGTCAACAAAGCCATTCCCCATTCTCTCTTCATCTAATATTTATTCAGATTTGCTGAAAAACAAAACAATAAGAGGTTGACTTGATCATTTGTCGAGATTTAAAGTAATGGAAAATTACTTAAACAAAAGCAGAATTTTCGGTTTTAATTTGAACAGTCAAGTTCCAGATACCTATTTTTTTACATACAATAATTACTAGAAAAAAGTGCATGGTTTATTGTTAATATACAGTTATATATAAAACTTGTTTTCTTTAGTTTGAGTATATACTGCATGTGTGTCTGGGTGTTTCTAAACATATTTGTGCGTACTCCTTTGCCAGCCCCCAGGAGGCAGTAACAATCTGTGGGACTTGGTGTCAGTCATTAACGGCCAGGACGACTCACTGCTACCAGCCAGCTACAGCAAGGGAGTGATGCACATGAAACATCTGCTCAAGTTTAAAACGGTAAGTAGCTCTGATTCCCGAAGTCAGTGTTCACGGTTAAGGTTTGTTTATTGTTATTCTACAACAGTCTTTTTTTCATCCAAATGTCACAGGATGGAGATGTGTGATAACCATGTTGGGTCTTCTGTGATGCTGATTCTGGGGAACCTAAACTGTTCACTTGCTCTACTTCAGCTCCTCTTATGTAGAAAGGGGGGTGGGGAGGTGTCTACGCCTTTTTTTCCCTCAAAAATAAACAATCAGACCCTTGTTTTTACTGACAGTGAGAAGTAGTTTGTATTGTTGATTTCCTCTCTTTATGAAATCTTATCGTTGTTTTAAATCTGGCCGATGACAGTAATGTCATTTGCAAACTTCATTTTTTTTGCGATCAAATGTTTTTATTTAGCATAATCACACAGGATGGCGGAACACCAACACATGGTGCCCTTTCAAATTACAAACAATATTCTGAGACCAAAGGAGTCTCTCAGAACCATAAAGCAGAGGAAAGGGGGGGGGGGGGGGGGACATAAATATACACACAACACAAGAGACAGACAAATAACATTGATAGGGACCAAGGACATGTTCAATTAGAAGTAAGGGGCGATAGCACACATCTACAGCATATTTTTCAAAGAGTCAGCAATGTTGACCCAAGTGTCCAAAGTCTTTTCTGATGCTCCATTTATGCGAGCTGTAGAGATCTCCATATATACAACATCCAAAAAGGAAAGCGTCCATGTTCGAAGAGACAAGTCATGAGGTGGTTTCCAACGGGTTGCAATCATTCTCTTAGCAGCTGTAAGTCCAGCAAATGCAACACGCATTTGGATTTTAGAGAGCTGAAAGTCTGAATCAAAAACATTTAGAATCAAAACACTGAGAGTGACAGGCACAGTATCATTAATCAAGACAGATAACTTGGATGCAATATTGTTCCAAAACTGACAAACGGGAGCAATCCCAGAACATGTGAAGATATGTACCTTGAGTGTTTAGTGGGCAGAAAGTGCATAAAGGACTGGTAATTATTTTCATGTGATGCATTTTCACAGGGGTGAGATACGTCCTATGAATGAAATTGTAGTGAATTTGCTGATGGTCTGGATTGCGTGATACTTCTGAGATATTAGACCATACATCATGCCAGTCTGGGCAATCACGTTCCCAGACCCTCTCAATTGGAAGGCTGAGGCGGCCAGGTGTCACCAAAAACTGATAGAGCTTAGATACCATACCGCTAGTTTTTGCCTGCATTGTGAATAATTTCCGGATAGGATGGATGGGCAAAGCTCCCTGCCAGGGGACACCATATGCCTTGAGTGCTGATCTTAATTGAAGGTAAAAGAAAAATGAGGAACGTGGTAGACTGAATGCATTTTGTAAGTCAGTAAAAGATAACAAGCCAGTCTCATTAAAAATGTCTTTTAGATAATGAACCCCCCTCTGTTCCCAATGCGGAGCTGTTATAGGTCTCCCACCAATCACGAGTGCTTTATTGTTGAATAGTGGAGAAAGTGTATGCCAATTGCATGGTACATGGCAATATGTTTCAACCAATCTCCAGGTTTTGATAAGATGAGAGACAATGGGGCCAAAGCGCAGCTGGCACTGTTTGTTAGAGATATTAGCAAAAAGAACGTCATGAAGTGACCATGGTTCGGTCATAGCACTTTCTAAAGCACGCCAGCACACTGAGGAATCCGGGTCAAACCATGTAAGAAGAGGCCTTAAGACAAAAGACCAAAAATAAAGTTTAAAGTTGGGAACTGAAAGACCACCATTCTCCTTTCTCCTCTGTATAGTAGACTTTTTAAGTCGTGGCCGCTTGCCTTTCCAAATAAATTTCGATACCGCTGCCTCTAATTTATGCCAGTAGTCAGAAGGAGGAGAAAGAGGTAGCATAGAGCTCACAAAATTAATCCTGGGTAAGATGTTCATTTTAACCAGAGATATGGGCTTGAATAGACATAGGAAGACTTCATCCATTTTTCCATATCTTACAATATGTTGTTCAGAGCAATAGAGTAGTTATGCTTAATAATCTTGTTTTAACAGGGAAAAACATCAACACCCAAGTATTTAAACTGTTTAACAATGGGGATGTTGGCAGAGATGATTGAATTGCACGCAGAGTCGTTTAGATGGAGTAAAGCAGACTTTGACCAGTTAATTTTGAAGCCTGATAAGCTTCCATACTCCTCGCATAAGGAAAGAAGATGTGGAAGAGACTGAGAGGCGTTTTCCAAAAAGACCATCACAACATCCGCAAACAATGAGAGGTGATGCTGCATATTTCGAATGCATATTGGTGACACCACGACAGATTGGCGAATGGCTTGAGCCAGAGGCTCAAGAGAGAGGACAAATAGTGCAGGACTCAGGGGGCAACCTTGGCGTGAAGATCTGGAAACGGGAAACAAAGAGGAGAAGGTGCGTCCTGTTAAGACTTGGGCTGAAGGGTTAAAATACATGACTTTAATCATGCCAATGAAAGTGTTACCAAAGCCCATCATCTCTAAGACTGACCATAAGAATGGCCACTCAAGTCTATCAAAAGCTTTCATTGCGTCAAGAGTAGGCACGTGCACAGACATTTTGGGGGGCAGGTGCTCAAACCCCAAAAAAGGGCACCCAATGCCAAAAAAAAAATGCTGACAGAGTTGAAGCATTAGCAGCAATACACTGATGATGCTGTCCTCGACCTGCATTTCCTCTGGGCAGCATCAGACCACTATCTTACATTTTCTTTATGAATAAAGATGAATGATTATATAGCAACAACAGTACAAGCGTTCTGATTGGCTAATGGGTCGTCATACCAGCCACGTATTGCCCTCCTCGCTGGTCTGATACGGATCCGTATTGCCCTCTTACGTCATTTTCAAAATGAGCGATATTGATAGACATCAACAGCCAAGAGCAGTGGTCCTCAAACTAAGGCCCGCGGACCAGATACGGCCCGCCTCCACATTTGGCCCGGCCCTCTGAACAAGAGAGGCTGTATGATTTTTTTTTCAGTCTGGCCACGAAAATCTTAGACTAGCCCGTTAAATAGAACGGAATAAGAACTCTCTCTCTCTCATTTCTCTCTCTTTTCTCTCTCTCTTCTCTCTCTTCTCTCTTTCTCCTCTCACTCTCCTCTCTCTTCTCTCTCTCTCCTCTCTCTTATCTATCTCTCTCCTCTCTCTCTCCTCTATCTCCCTCTCTCTATTCTCTAAACATAACTAATGTCAATAAACAGCTGGACAAGGATTTGAAATCACGGATTTCGTGAGTTTTTGTTTGTTTATTTTTTTAGGAAACGTCGGACCAGTTGTGACGTCATGTTTTCAGCAGCGCTAATGTTGTGGTTGATTTATCACAAAACAACGTCAGGGGACAAACACGTCATGACCTGTGTGTCTGATGCTGCGGGTCAGAGGAGAAGAAGGTGCACCCGTTTGTGTGGCGCGAGGAGCACTGCCCGGAGGATGAAGTGGTGGAGGAGGAGGAGGGAGGGGCGCGGCGGCGAGGGGGAGCTCGTGAGCACCGCGGACCCATGTCGGGGCGAAATTCTCACAAGAACTCAAATAAATGCCCCGTCGGATATTAAAACACATTTGGGGGGAGTTTATGACAGAGAGAGTAACTTTTAATCTTAAATACTGATGAATGAAAAAAGTGGGCTCCAGCTAAAAGGGCACTTTTCTCATCCAGGGCAAAGGGGCTGGTGCTTGAGCACCACTAGGGCTCTATCTGTGCACGTGCCTGGTCAAGAGAGAGAAGTGACATTGGTGTCTTACTGTCTTCTGCAGCATCAATAATGTGGAGAAGGCGTCTAACAATTAGATATTATCAATGTGTCTCTGCTAACAGGCCACGTACCACACTCCTTCAAAGTGGCTGTTATTAAACCTCTCCTGAAGAAGCCCACTCTGGATCCAGAGGTGTTGGCTAACTACAGACCGATCTCTAACCTCCCCTTCCTCTCCAAGATCCTTGAGAAAGTGGTCGCAAATCAGTTGTGCGACTTTCTACATCATAATAGTTTATTTGAGAAATTTCAATCAGGATTTAGAAAACACCACAGCACCGAGACAGCACTGGTGAAAATTACAAATGACCTCTTAATGGCAACAGATAAAGGACTCATCTCTGTCCTGGTCTTGTTAGACCTTAGTGCTGCATTCGACACCATTGACCATGACATCCTGTTACAGAGACTGGAGCAGTCGATTGGCATTTCAGGCACGGCACTAATTTGGTTTAAATCCTATTTATCAGATCGATCTCAATTTGTATTTGTAAACGATGACGCCTCGATAACCACCAACGTTAATCACGGAGTTCCACAAGGTTCTGTGCTTGGACCAATTTTATTTACCTTATACATGCTTCCTTTGGGCAATATTATCAGGAAACACTCCATAAACTTTCATTGTTATGCAGATGATACTCAACTATATTTATCGATAAAACCAGAGGAGAGCAACCAACTCGGTAAAATTCAAGCATGTCTTAAAGACATAAAAACATAGATGACCTGCAACTTCTTGATGTTAAACTCAGACAAAACCGAAGTAATTTTAATCGGCCCTGAGCACCTCAGAGATCAATTATCTGGTGATGTGGTTTCTGTAGATGGCATTGCCCTGGCATCCAACACCACTGTAAAGAATCTTGGTGTTATCTTTGATCGGGACTTGTCCTTTAACTCCCACGTAAAGCAAATCTCAAGGATGCATTCTTTCATCTACGTAATATTTCAAAAATCAGGCACATCTTGTCTCAAAAAGATGCAGAAAAATTGGTTCACGCATTCGTTACTTCGAGACTGGATTACTGCAACTCCTTATTATCAGGCTGCTCTAATAAATCTCTTAGGTCCCTCCAGTTGATCCAGAATGCTGCAGCTCGTGTTCTCACTAAAACTAAGAAAAGAGATCACATCACTCCTGCACTAGCTGCTCTGCACTGGCTCCCAGTAAAATCAAGAATCACTTTTAAAATTCTTCTCTTAACATACAAAGCCTTGATTGGTGATGCACCATCATATCTTAAGGAGCTTGTAGTACCATATTGCCCCACTAGAGAGCTACGCTCACTAAATGCGGGACTACTTGTAGTTCCTAGAGTCTTAAAAAGTAGAATGGGAGCCAGAGCCTTTAGTTATCAAGCTCCTCTTTTATGGAACCAGCTTCCAATTTCAGTCCGGGAGGCAGACACAGTCACCTCGTTTAAGAGTAGACTGAAGACTTTCCTCTGTGACAGAGCTTATAGTTAGGGTTGAATCAGGTTTGCCCTGGTCCAGCCCCTTGATATGCTGCTATAGGCTTATAGCTGCCGGGGGACGTTTTAGGATGCACTGAGTACCTATCTCCTCTTTTTTCTCTCCTTAAGGATGAATTTTCATCTCTCAATCACACGTTACTAACTCTGCTTTCTCCCCGGAGTCCTTTTGACTTCACGTCTCATGGGGTCATCGGACCCTATGAGACGGCATAGATCCTATCTGCCTGATGGATCATCGAGGTCTGGGTCGTGGAATTCCTGCTCCTGACTACGCCACTGTCCTGTTGAGACTCCGCCCACTCCTCCTCCCCACCGCCATCTGCCTGATGGATCGTGGAGGTCTCCATCGTGGAATATGCCGACTATGAACTATTCATACACTCTGTCATATTCATTGAATGTATTTTAACTCTAAATCTGTCCTTCTGTACACATTACATCTATTGCATCTGTCCATCCTGGAGAGGGATCCTCCTCTGTTGCTCTCCTGAAGGTTTCTTCCCTTTTTTTCCCCCTGAAGGGTTATTTGGGAGTTTTTCCTGGTCCGATGTGAGGTTTTGGGGCAGGGATGTCTATGTGTACAGATTGTAAAGCACTCCGAGACAAATTTGTAATTTGTGAAATTGGGCTATACAAATAAACTGAATTGAATTGAATTTTCTTTGGTCGTCCACGCTTCCTTGGTTCATTTACTTTAAACTCCAACGCTTTTCTCAGGACATGATCACTATCACTCAGCACATGTCCATACCATCGCACTCCATTCGCCTTTGCCAGCTGGTTCACCGAATCCTCCAACCCAAGCATCTCCATCAGATCCTCTGTCTTCTTCCTATCCATAAGCTTCACCCCATACATCACTCTCACCGTCGCTCTCTGTCCTTATCAGAATCGCCATCTCGCTTTCTCTCAAACACCATGTCTCACACCCATATAGCATTACAGATCTCATGCAGCTCCGCATAACCTTTCCTTTCGTCTTCAAGGAGAACCTCTTCCCATGTAGTAACTCTCCGCATTCCCTGAACTTGACCCAGCCAAACCTTGCTCTTGCTGTCACTGCTGCTTCACACCCACCGCTTGCATTCACCTTGTCCCCCAGATAATAAAACTCTTTCATCCATTTCCACCTCATCACACAACTCCTCCACCGGGGCCACTGTCTCTCCAACTCGCTCCTCACATCTTCCACAAACAAAATCTCTCGCCAGATTCGGGGTCACTCTTCATTTTTGCAAATCTGCCATGGATCCATTTCCCACAATTCGTACACAACACAGAGTTTGCCATTACCCTCTTCCCACACACACCACATGGATCTACCTTACCCGCTGACAATTCATCATCCGTCCCACTCACCATCGCTTTTGTCTTCCCAAGGTTTACCTTCAGTTCCTTACTCTCAAACACCTCCTTCCATTTCCAAAACTTCTCCCTCAATCCCTCCATCGTCTCACTCATCAGTACCAGGTCATCCGCATACAGCATCTTACTCATCAAACCCTCCCTTGCATTCTCCGTAACTACATCGACCACAACTGCAAACACCAATGGTGAGAGCGCAGATCCTTGATGTACACCAACTTTCACTCCGAACACCTCCGATAATTCTGAAGCAACTCTGACTCTTGTCTTCGCTCCTTCATACAGACTCATCATTGCTCTCACCAATGCCTCTGGTAAACCTCTCTTCCTCATCGCCCACTCCATCACCTTCCTTGGAACCCTATCAAATGTCTTCTCCAAATCAACAAAGCACATGTACAACTTCTTCTCCTTATCTCGGTATAAAACAACGCCTGTTAACCCTGCCCCGTCTCCTTCCCGGTTAGTCCCAGATCCCCGTCCCGGTCGACCGCAGAGCCCCCTCGTCCTGAGCCCGGTCCCACAGAGCCCCCATCCTGACCCCGGTTCCCCAGAGCCCCCTCCTCCCGTGCCCGGTCCCCCAGAGCCCCCTCCTCCAGAGCCCCCTCCTCCCAAGCCCGGTTCCCCAGAGCCCCCTCCTCCGCCCAAGCTCTCATGGGGGGGGGGAGTAAATTAGGCCGGATGGAGCCCCGGCCTAAATTGGGTGGTGGGGACATGTGGCAGCTGTCTCCAATCTGGCCAGCTGCTCTGACTGATTGGCAATCAGTCAGCAGCCGATGCTGCTCGTATAAAAGGGCAGCAGAGCTGGAGGTTGAGCCAAGTGAGCAGAGGCGCAGTCTTGCAGTCTGCTGTGTGTGTGATAAAAATAAAACATGTTGCCGAACGGAACCTCGTCGTTGTGGTCTGGTAATCCTTGGTGCTTTTGGGGGAAACCCACGGGCCCAAGAGCCGTCACAGATCTTCCTGAGAAAGGGTTGCATCTTCTTCAACTCTTTCACTTAAATCAGATTCTAGTGCCTGAATAACATCATCTGGACTGATCATTTCCTAGATCTGAGTCTTGCAAAAATAATGAACTTCACCTCTGAGCTTGACTATTGGTTTGGATTCAGGTGTCACTTTCCTTACAATTATGCGGTGACTTACTCCAATTGCATCACTGTAGTGCTCTCGTGGGTCACCATAACTCACTATTCTCCATACTTCAACCAAGATCTGTTTTCTAAAAGGGTTGGTTTTCGTTTCCACATACGACTTCTCTAGGCATTAGCGCTTGTGGGCAATTGTCTCTGAAGTTGGAATGTGTGTCAGATTAGCAGGGATAAATTCACGTGTATATTGTTGGCACTGTGATCTTCTTAAGAGTAAAATATTCCTCGTTATTTGTAGTTCTCAGTCTTTTGCTGGGTCCAATTGTCCTTTTTGACGACATTGTAGATAGTTTCCGCTTCACTTCTTCTTTGTTCGTATCTAGAACGTTTGCCGGTTCCTCAAGAATGAAGGAACAATCACTTTGTGAATCTAGCAGGGCATAGACAAGAACTTCCTTCCTTGAATAATTTTGAATTGACACATAAGCAGGTATTATCGCTGATGTCTGTGTAGTATTGTAATCTTGCACAACTCTGCTGGATGTGGCTTCCTTGATAACGTCTTGAAGTTGTGTTGACTGTAGCTTTGTTCTTGTTTTGAACGATCTTTGTGTAGGTATATGGGATGACTTTGAGCAAGTGTCACAGACCATCCGACTACTGCAGCTCTTGGATTGAAGGCCAGCACAGTCTCTCAGTCTGATTCACCAATAGCAATACTACTTTTATTAGGGTCCTCGTTACGACTTCGTCGTAGAGGAACCTATTGTTTTTCTAAGAGTTATTATTATTTTCTCTAAGGAATGTTGCCCTTTTGAGGCCTTTATCATATTCCAAAAGTTGTCAAATTTGACATGCATATCAGGACTGGCGAAAATCCCGATATTTTCAAGGTTTCGCATTTTTGTATATAGAAATGTTTCTCTAGCGCCCCCTTGAGGTAGAAAGCTAATACTTTTTTCAACAATGACCGATTGACTTGAAATTTGATATACAGGTTCACCTGGACCTGCTCTAAAAAGAAGTTCATGGTGGCCATCAAATGCGCCTTCTTAGATTTTCCGCCATTTTGAATTTTGTAAAAAAATATTCTTTTCACTTTTTTCCAAAACACTTTGTCCGATTCATCCGAAAATGTCTGGGGTCCATTATTGGTTCAATGTCATCATAACTACTGAAAATCTTGTTGATATCTTATTGCGTTCAGAGAATATAGACCAATGAACATTTAAGGGGTGTGGCCTCATATTTGAAGTCACACAACTTCCAAATTATTAGGCCTATCCTCACCAAATTGATAGCCTATGTCTAAATGGCATCTCTTAACGTTCCCTATTTTTTTCATAATATTTGGACATTAGGGGGCGCTGCAATAAATCTCTCAATATGTAATTTTTGCCTTTTTTTAGGCTTTTTCCATGTTTTGAGCAGTTGTAAAACAGTTAACTCCTCCTAGAGCTTATACCCGATTCATTCCAAACTTGCCCAGTATGATCTTGAGACCTTTGCCGTGAAAAATCGTTGAAAGATTTAAAAAATATTAAACTATGTGCGGTGGGTCGAACATCAAAAAACACCATTCGCCATAAAAATGCAAGTTGATGTAACTCGCCCATACTTTATGGAATCTGCTCCATATTTCTCATATATCATGACATACTAATCTTGAAGACATCCATATGCTAATTTTGAAAAATAGTCATAGCGCCACCTCGTGGCTAGAGGAAGTTACATGTTTTCTACTTTTTTACCCTTCTCACAGATCATTCAGATCCCTCTCAAAATATAGCAGAATATATGTAAGACCTTGATAATGCTTCCCTATGAAGATCGTAATGACACGTTGAAGTGTGGCGGGTCGTAGCATCAGCAAACTTTGATCCTTCGCCGTGAACAAATAAACAATCTAACATGCTCGAAACGTGACTAAACTTCGCACACACATTTAAATTCAAATATGTAGTTACCTGATATGATTTGAATGCTTCGGAATGACAATATGGCTCAATAGCGCCCCCTAGACTGTATTTTTTGTTCAAAAGGCCACGGTATTTCCGCCCGATGACCGATTACCTTGAAATTCATCATACATGTCCGCTTAGACCTGCTCTAAAAAAAATTAGATTACGACCATAAGTTCTGCCCACTTAGATTTTCCGCCATTTTGAATTTTGTAAAAAACACATTCTTTTCAACTCCTCCAAAACGATAATTGCGATTCATACACGACTTGTTGTGATTCATTATTGTTTCAATGCAATCAAAAATCTTTAAAAGATTATTGATATCTCATTGCTTTCAGAGAATATGGACCAATGAACATCCAAGGGGTGTGGCCTAATATTTAAAGACCCCTAACTTCCATATCACTTGGCCAATCCTCAACAGATTACTAGACTATGTTCACATGACATCCCTTAAAATACTCTAATTTTTTCATAATATTTGAATATTAGGGGGCACTACAATCAATCCCTCAATATATGCCTTTTTTGCATTATTTGCTCACGTTTTGGGGGGTTGTTAAACAGTTAACTACTCCTAGAGCTTAAACCTGATTCATTCCAAACAAGGCCAGTATAGTCTTGAGACCTTTGTCTTGAGAAATCTTTGAAAGATTTAAAAAATATTTAAGTTTGTGTGTTCTCCGGACCGGCAAAGAAACACCATTCGCCATTCAAATGTAAGTTGATGTAACTCGGCCTTACATTATCCAATGTGCTCCATATTCCTCGTATGTCATAACATACTGACCCTGAAGACATCCATATGCTAATTTTAAATTCTAGTCATCGCACCACTGAGCGGCCAAAGCAAATCAGCCTAAAAAGCATCACATTCACATGTAATTTACATGACAAGGTCTACACTTCACATAGATACACATGATGCATGTATATGTTCAAATTGTCAAAGCGCCCCCTACTGGCTACACAAGGCCTCGCTCGAATCTGCTCCAAACTTCTCATGCTTCATAGAATTCACGGCCTGAGAATATCAACAAGCCTTTTGTCACTCAGAGTCAAAAGCGCCACCGTCTTGCAAAGTAAAATCAGTGTCGCGTGACAAACAGTAAAACGCCCGAACGGCGGGCATGTGTTCACGGCCGAGGGGGCCGCCATCCGGCCAGCATCCCCGACGTGCGAAGCAGGAACGAGGACCCGGACATCGCTGCTTGCAGCTTTAATTAGGGTCCTCGTCGACTTCGTCGTAGAGGAACCTATTGTTTTTCAAAGGATTATTATCCTTTATTGTGTTCAAACGTCGTCTGGCCGTACATTGTATGCCCCAGCAGACTGGAATTCCAAATGCACAAGCAGACTCGTGAACATTTTTTGATTGAGTTTTCATATTTGTTTATAAAAAAATGTCTCTCTAGCGCCCCCTAGAGTGTTCGTACCCACGACGGATTGACTTGAAATTTCGTATACAGGTCCACTTGGACCTGCTCTACAAAATTGCCAATGTAACCCCTAAGCACCGCTAACTTAGATTTTCCGGCATTTTGAATTTTGTAAAAAAGTTTTTTTGCACTTTTCTTCAAAAAGCTTGTTCCGATTCATACCAACATTTCTGAGGTCCATTATTGGTTCAATTTAAAGGAATAATTTTCAGGAATTGTTGATATCTCATTGCGTTCAGAGGATATGGACAAATGAACATCCAAGGGGTGTGGCCTAATATATAAAGACACCTCACTTCCAAATCACTTTGACTATATTCACCAAATTAATAGCCTATGTCCACAAGGACACACTTAACCTACCTTAATTTTCTCATAATATTTGAACATTTGGGGTGCTACAGTCAATCCCTCAAAATATGCCTTTTTGGCCTTTTTCATGATTTTAGGGGTTGTAAAACAGTTAACTCCTCCTAGAGCTTAAACCCGATTCATTCCAAACTTGGGCAGTATGGTCTTGAGACCTTTCTCTTGAAAAATCTTTGAAAGATTTCAACAATATTAAACAATGTGCGTTTGCCGGACCGGCAAAGAAATGCCATTCGCCATGAAAATGTACGTTGTTGTCACTCGGCCATACATTGTCTAATCTGCTCCATATTTCTCATACGTCATGACATAATGACCCTGAACAGATTCATATGCTAATGTTGTATTATGGTCTTAGCACCACCTCGTGACAACAGGAAGTTACAGTTTTTCTACTTTTATACCCTTCTCCTCACACATTATTCAGATCCCTCTCAAAATATACCAGAATAGACGTAAGACCTTGATAATGGTTCCCTGTGAAGGTTGTAATGACATGTTGAAGAGTAGCGAGTCGTAGCATCAGCAAACTTTGATCCTTCGCCGTGAAGAAATAAACAATGTAACATGCACGAAACGTGACTAAACTTGGCACACACATTTAAAGTCAAATTCGTAGTTACCTGATATGATTTGAATGCTTCGGAATGACAATATGGCTCAATAGCGCCCCCTTGAATGATTTTTGGTTCAAAAGCTAAAGTTTTTTGCCTCCAATGACTAATTGACTCGTAATTCAGCATACATCTCCGCTTGGACATGCTCTACAAAAAATATTATTATGACCATAAGCTACGTCAACTTAGATTTTCCACCATTTTGAATTTAGTAAAAAACTGTTTTTTTGCACTTTTCTTCAAAACGCTTGTTCCGATTCATACCAACATTTTTGAGGTCCATTATTGGTTCAATTTAAACGAATAATTTTCACAAATTGTTGATATCTTATTGCGTTCAGAGGATATGGACCAGTGAACATCCAAGGGGTGTGGCCTAGTATATAAAGACACCTCACTTCCAAATCACTGACTATATTCACCAAATTAATAGCCTATGTCCACAAGGACACACTTAACCTACCTTAATTTTTTCATAATATTTGAACATTAGGGGGCGCTACAATCAATCCCTCAAAATATGCCTTTTTGGCCTTTTTTCATGTTTTTAGGAGTTGTAAAACAGTTAACTCCTCCTAGAGCTTAAACCCGATTCATTCCAAACGTTGGCAGTATGGTCTTGAGACCTTTGTCTTGTGAAATCTTTGAAGGATTTAAAAAATATTAAAGTTTGTGCGTTCTCCGGACCGGCAAAGAAACAACATTCGCCATTAAAATGTAAGTTGATGTAACTCGGCCATACATTATCCAATGTGCTCCATATTCCTCGTATGTCATAACATACTGACCCTGAAAACAGCCATATGCTAATTTTAAATTTGAGTCATCGCACCACCGAGTGGCCAAAGCAAATAAGTCTAAAAAGCATCACATTCACATGTAATTTACATGACAAGGTCTAGACTTCACCTAGATTCACATGATGCATGTATATGTTCAAATTGTCAAAGCGCCCCCTGCTGGCTACACTGGACTCTCGAATCTACTTCAAACTTCTCATGCTTCATAGAATTCATGGCCTGAGGATATCAACAAGCCTTTTTTCACTCAGAGGCAACGCGCCACCGACTAGCAAAGTAAAATCAGTGTTGTGTGACAAATGGTAAAACGTCCGGCACCCCCGACGTGCGAAGCAGGAATGAGGACCGGTTCATCGCTGCTTGCAGCTTTAATTAGGGTCCTCGCTACGACTTTGTCGTAGAGGAACCTATTGTATTTCTAAGAGTTATTATTATTCTTCACTCCACGGAAACCTCGACTGGCCGCACACCTCAGACCGCAACCAAATGAAATTTCAGACTCATATCCAGACTGGTGAAAAATTTGTGATTTTTTAATTTTCGGATTTGTTTATAAAGAAATGTCTCTAGCGCCCCCTATAGTGTTTTATATCCACGATTTCTTTCGCCAATGACGGATTGACTTGAAATTTGCCATACACGTCCGCTTGGACCTGCTCTACAACATTGCCAATAGCACCCCTAAGCTCCGCCTACTTTTATTTCCCGCCATTTTGAATTTGGTAAAAAACAGTTTTTTTGCACTTTCTTTCTAAACGCTTGTTCCGATTCCTAAAAAAAATTCTGAGGTTCATTATTGGATCAATTTAAAGGAATAATTTTCACAGATTGTTGATAACTTATTGCGTTCAGACGATATAGACCAATGAACATTTGAGGGTTGTGGCCTAATATTCGAAGTCACACAACTTCCAAAATATTAGGCCTATCCTCACCAAATTAATCGCCTATGTCCATATGGCATTCCTTAACCTACCCTGATTTTTTCATAATATTTGAATCTAGGGGGCGCCACAATCAATCCCTCAAAATATGCCGTTTTTCACGTTTTTATGGGTTGTAAAACAGTTAACTCCTAGAGCATGAACCCGATTCATTTCAAACTTGGGCAGTATGGTCTTGAGACCTTTGTCTTGAAAAATCTTTGAAAGATTTCAAATATATTAAAGTATGTGCGTTTGCCGGACCGGCAAGAAATGAAATTCGCCATGAAAATGTACGTTGTTGTTACTCGGCCATACATTATGTTATCTGCTCCATATTTCTCATACATCATGACATACTGACCCTGAAGAGATCCATATCCTAATTTTTAATTATGGTCTTAGCGCCACCTAGTGCCAACAGGAAGTTACATGTTTTCTACTTGTATACGCTTCTCCTCACAGATTATTCAGATCCCTCTCAAAATATACCAGAATAGACCTAAGACCTTAGTGATGCTTCCCTGTCAAGCTCGTAGCGACACGTTGAAGTGCGGCGAATCTCTCCATCGGCAAACTTTGATCCTTCGCCATTCACGAATAAACCGATATAACTCGACTCCACCTCATCAGATCCGTTCTAAACTCCACATGTGTGATGACACTCCAGGCCTGAAGACATGTGCAGTCTAATTTTTTATTTTACTGGTAGCACCACCTACTGGTAACGGGAACAAAAATCGTTTTTACTTTGGCTTCCTTCTCTTAGAAGGTAAATCACATCAACATAAAATGTATTGCACATGAAGGTTAGACTTTGATGATGCCAGAGCACGACGCATTTTATGTTTCGTCTAACACTGTTGCCGTGGCAACCCATTCTTCGCGTCAAACAACTAAGGGGCTTTGGAGGGCTAAACATGCTCGAAACGTAACTAAACTTAGCACACACATTTAAAGTCAAAGATGTAGTTACCTGATATGATTTGAAAGCTTTGAAATGCCAATATGGCTCAATATCGCCCCCATGACTGTATTTTATGTTCAAAAGGCCACATTATTTGCCTCCGATGACCGATTACCTTGAAATTCATTATACATGTCCACTTAGACCTGCTCTAAAAAAAAATTACATTATGACCATAAGCTCCGCCCACTTAGATTTTCCGCCATTTTGAATTTTGTAAAAAACACATTCTTTTCAACTCCTAAACGATGGGTATGATTTATACACAACTTGTTGTGGTTCATTATTGGTTCAAGGCCATCACGATTCTATAAAATATTGTTGATAGCCCATTGCATTTAGAGGATATGGGCCAATTAACACCAAGGGTGTGGCCTAATATGTAAAGACAATTAACCTCGAAATACCTTGGCCTGTCCTCACCAAATTGCTAGCCTATGTCCACAGGATGTCATTTAACCTACCTTAATTTTTTCAGAATATTTGACCATCAGGGGGTGCTACAATACATTTCTCAATATCTGCATTCTTTTATTGTTTTCCTCTCTGAACGAGTAGAACAATGTAACATGCTCGAAACGTAAGTAGACTTAGCACACACATTAACAGTCTAAGATGTGGTTACCCGATATGATTGTAATGGTTCAAAAACACAATTCCTCTCCATAGCGCCCCCTACAAATATTAATTTAAGCAGCCCCAGTGCTACGCTTGACCTACATATATGAAACTTGGTAACCATATGTATAACATGTAGACTGAAACGAAAGTCTCTTGAGACCATGCTCTAAACTGTACCGGAAGTCATTCATTATTATATTGGTTTGATATATTTGTGTTGTGTTTGTGTGACCTCGCACTATAATAATAATACATTTAATTTAAATAGATAATATATACATGTCTCCTTAATATTAATCATTATAGTGAACAGTAAAGACATATTTAATTGAAGTTGTAAGAGCCATTTAGTTTGTTTTTGTTTTGTTCGTTTCCCACCACTAAGGGACTCAGTCAATTAGGACAGATGCCAAGAGCACGATGGCCAGAGATCACTAGACTGGCAGGACCATACACTTTTTGATCATGTGAGGATAGACAATGTGTCACAATTAATATTTTAAATCTTACCTTTTTTGGAACTGACAAATGGGTTTTGTACGGTTGTCTCATGCCATACAGTGGATACAGCAAGTGCTGCACTGTTTGCAAAAAATTATTTCCAGCATCGCTCCATGCAGGAATAAGACGTCTAACTCAGTGACGCTTAACTCCGACGGTCGCAGACGTTCTCGGGCCGCCTAAGCCGGGGTCCGGCCAGCACCCCCGACGTGCGAAGCTGGAACGAGGACCCGTTCATCGCCGCTTGCAGCTTTAATTATCATTATTATACTATATCCACTGCTGCTGTTATTTTTAGTAATCGTAACATTTTCATTGTGCCTACTACTATGAATAATTTCTGTCAAATGCATTGAATTGTCAGGGTCTTGTCACAGGGTGAGGTTCAGGCGCAGAGAAACAGGCTGGACTCAATATGAAAAAACTAAAAACTCTCTTTAATGAGGCAAAACTTTAAAAAATAAAAAAAAGTCCAAAAGGGGGCAGGCAGAAAATCAGGGATCAGGGATCAGGGCAGGCAGGCAGGCAGGGTCAAACAAGCAGGTCCGGAATAAACAGTGCACACGGAAGATGGCACTAAAGACACAGAACTATAGACAACAATCCAAAAGGAGGCAAGGGAAAGACTGACACAATATATAGGGGGCGAAACAGGTGTACGGCATCAGACAGTAACGAGACAAAAGTGGCTGGTGCAGGGAATTAAACCATCAAGGACAGGAGTGGCTGATGGCAGGTGCAGGGAATGAAACAATCAAGACATAGGAGACACAGAACACAGGAGAAACAGAACAGGGTGTTACATGAATGTGTTTATACTAAACACACATGACATCTATTGTTATTCAATCCATCCGGAGAGAGAGATCCACCTCTGTTACTCTCCTCGCGGTTTCTTCCTTTTTGCCCTTTTCTTTGGTGGGAGTTTTTCTTGATCTTATGTGAGGTCCTGGGAAAGGGATGTCGTATGTCTACAAATTGTAAAGCCCTCTGAGGCATATTTGTCATTTTTGATTCTGGGTCATACAAAATAAACTGAATTGAATTTTATAATTTAGTGACCGTTTTAAACTTGAGCAGATGTTTCATGTGCATCACTCCCTTGCTACAGCTGGCTGGTAGCAGTGAGTCGTCCTGGCCGGAAACCCAGAGCTACCACACTGAGGTGGGAGTACCCCATATGAACTATAGTTTTTAACAGGAAGCCAATAAAAATCACTGGGTGGACAAAGTAAATACATGTATTTCACATGTGAAGAAGCGAATAAATACAGCAAAAGCAGTCTTTGTAAACAACATGGTAATAACACTTCTATTTCTATAGGTCTGTGGCTCAGTGGTAGAGCAGGGATCCTCGGCTCCGATAGTCCATGCCGATATGTCCTTGGGCAAGTAACTTAACCCCAAGTTGCTCCCATAGCTGTGCCCATTGTGTGAATAATGTATGCATGCTAGTTAGTCCTGACGGGCAGTTGGCACTTTCAATTCAATTCAGTATATTTTGTATAGCCCAAGATCACAATTTACAAATTTGCCACAAAGAGCTTTACAATCTGTACACATATGATCTCATATCGGATCAGGAAAAAAACCCAAGAAATAGAAAAAATGCTTTCATGGGGAAAAAAGGGAAGAAACCTTCAGAAGAACAACAGAGGAGGATTCCTTTCCCCGGGTGGTCAGAAGCAATAGATGTCATGTGTACAGAAAGAAGCATTACAGAGTTATATAAACACATTCAATGAGCATGACAGAGTGTATGAATAGTTCGTAGTAGGCATGGACTACGATCCAAACCTCCAAAATCCATCAGGCAGATGGAGGTAGAGAGGAGGAGTGGGCGGGGCACATCAGCAGGGCCATGGCATCAGACCCAGCCAGGTCCAATGAGACGTGAAGTCACAAAGACTGAGGGGAGGAAGCAGAGTTAATAATGTGCTTCCTCCCAATGTGCAATGGAGAGATGAAAATTCATCCATAAGTAGAGAGAGAAGAGGAGTTAGGACGGTGCTCAGTGTATTCTTAAACCTCCCCCAGCAGCCTATAGCAGCATACAGGCTGGACCAGGGCAAACCTGATTCAGCCCTAACTCTAAGCACTATTAAAGAGAAAAGTCTTAAGTCTACTCTCAAATGAGGTGACTGTGTCTGCCTCCCGGACTGAAGGTTCCATAAAAGGAGCTTGATAACTGAAAGCTCCGGCTCCCATCCTACTTTTTAAGACCTAGGAACCACACGTAGCCCTGCATTTATTGAGCGCAGCTCCCTAGTGGGGCAAAATGGCACTGCAAGCTCATTAAGCTATGATGGAGCATCACCAATCAATCAGGTTAGAAGAATTTTAAATGTGATTCTTGATTTTACAGGGAGCCAGTGCAGAGCAGCTAATACAGGGGTAATGTGATCTCTTTTCTTAGTTTTTGTGAGTAGCTAAACTGCAGCATTCTGGATTAACTGGAGGGAAGTTTATGGAGTGTTTCCTGATAATATTGCCCAAAGGAAGCATTTATAAGGTAAATATAATTGGTCCAGTTACAGAACCTTGTGAAACTCCGTGATTAATTGTGGTGGTCATCGAGGCTTCATCGTTTATGTATACACATTGAGATCGATCTGACAAATAGGGTTTAAACCAACTTAGTGCGGAAATGCCAATCGACTGATCCAGTCTCTGAAATGGGTTGTCATGATCAATGGTGTCTGCAACGGTTTCTTCCGTTACCCCGTGAGTCTCGGATCGTACAGAGGCAGCAACACTAATTGTTATGGTTCACATGTAAACCTTAACAGCTGTATGGTGACAGTACAGAGATGAGTCCTTTATTTGATGCAATTAGGAGGTAATTCGTCATTTTAACCATATATGTAACCTCTGGGAGATTTCTCTTGACCAAATGAGTTTCATTGAGCTGTTTAAAACATTAACAGTCAATAGAACAACGTACTGTAACATACCTGCATTCATGACAAAGGACAACATAGTACAGTCATGTTGTGTGGGCAACAGCGCATGTTCTGTCTAGAAAGAGGGCATCACATTAGCGTTAGCTAGCTATATTAGACACATTATTTACTGGCAATAAAACACATAACAAAACTAACAGTTAACTTAATGAAAATGTGGCGAATATAATCTAAGAAAATTATTATCCAAACAAATAAAGCCAGATCAACTTGTATGTACTTCTAATTAATACACTATATTGTCCAGACATTCACACTACCTATTATTCAGCACAGGTACACATCTACAACAGCAGGTGGCAACGTTTTCCCATTTAGCGGGATTCAACTAAAACCTTTTCAACTGTTACATATACAACTTGAGATAAAAAGGGCTTAAACCAGTTTAGTGCAGTCCCTTTCATGCCAATTGACTGTTCTAGTCTTTGTAATAGGATTTCATGGTGTCAAATGCAGCAATAAGGTCTAACAAGATGAGTATAGAGACAAGTCTTTTATCTGATGCAATTATAAAGTCATTAGTAATCTTCCTAAAATTGTGTTATAATACACTCAAAAACCTTCTAAACTACTCATTAGAAGTAGTTTAATGGGAAAAGAGCCATCTAAATATATACCAGGCTGTACAGCGGTTTCTATTTGAGGATAGATTGGTACCGGTTGAGGGCAGGAGATTTCACTGAAGAAGTTCATGAAGTCACTACAACTGAGGTCATAGGAATACAAGGAGATACTACTACTACTGAGGTCTATAGGAATACACATCTCCACAGCATTCATTTGAGGGTTATACCATGACGCAAACTTCCTTTGTTTTAGAATCTTCTTCAGAGGTGCTATTGAACAATGCATTATAAATGATTAATTAAGTGTTTAATCATACTTAACTAATGCTAAATATCGTGTAGTTATTAGAACAAGCCAGAACAAGGTCAAGGGTGTGCTTAAGTGAGTAAGTGGGTTTCTGTACTCCGACAGAAGCCAATTAAATCTTATAATTTATTTTAAAACCTATCTGTAAAATGACCCAAAATAAGTAAAAGCACAGTTAATACAGAAGTAAAAAACATACAGTACATTTTATGAAAGTTTAAGATAAAAAATACATTACAGTACATTGTTTAGAATTCCGTCAACAGATGGTATCTGGTTCATTGTCTTTTACATTACATTACATGTCATTTAGCAGACGCTTTTATCCAAAGCGACTTACAATAAGTGCATTTCAACCTAGAGTACAAACTAAGAACAACAAGAATACAGGAAGTAACATTTCCTCAACATAGTCGAACTACAAAAGTACCATAAGTAAGTGCTATTTAAGTGCCACTGAAGTGCAAATCTGTGTTTTAATCCAGATATAGTCGGAAAAGGTGTGTTTTCAGTCTCCGACGGAAGATGTAGAGACTTTCTGCTGTCCTGATGTCAGTGGGGAGCTCATTCCACCACTGAGGAGCCAGGACAGCAAACAGTCTGGATTTGAGTGATTAGCTCGAGGTGCAGGAGTCACAAGTCGATTGGCTGTTGCCGGCGGAGCGACGTGCGGGGTGTACGGTGTGACCATATCCCGGATGTAGACGGGGCCCGATCCGTTCAGAGCACGGTACGCCAGAACCAGTGTTTTGAAGCGGATGCGAGCAGCCACCGGTAACCAGTGAAGAGATCGGAGGAGCGGAGTGGTGTGGGTGAATTTCGGGAGACTGAAGACCAGTCGAGCTGCTGCATTCTGGATGAGCTGCAGAGGTCGGATGGCCTTAGCAGGTAGACCAGCTAGGAGGGAGTTGCAGTAGTCGAGGCGTGAAATGACCAGAGCCTGGATCAGAACCTGCGCCGCCTTCTGAGTAAGAAGAGGCTGTATTCTCCTGATGTTGTGCAGCATGTACCTACAGGAACGCGTCGTCGCAGTGATGTTGGCCGTCAGGGAGAGTAGACTGTCGAGTGTCACCCCGAGGTTTCTGGCAGTCAGGGTAGGGGCCAACACAGAGCTGTTGAAGGTGGTAGTCAGGTCATGGGTGGGGGAGCCTTTCCCTGGAAGGAATAGTAGCTCGGTCTTGTCAGGGTTGATTTTCAGATGGTGAGCAGACATCCACTGAGAGATGTCAGTCAGACAGGCAGAGATTCGCGCCGCCACCTGTGTTTCGGACGGTGGAAACGAGAAGATCAGCTGGGTGTCATCGGCATAGCTATGGTAGGAGAAGCCATGCGAACGAATGACAGAGCCGAGAGAATTTGTGTACAGAGAGAAGAGGAGGGACCCAGGACGGAGCCTTGAGGAACCCCAGTAGTGAGAGGACAAGGATCAGACACAGATCCTCTCCAAGTTACCCGGTAGGTGCGGTCTTTAAGGTAGGAAGAGAAAGAGCGAGTGCAGTGCCTGAGATCCCCAGGTCCTGAAGAGAAGAGATAAGGATCTGGTGGTTCACGGTGTCAAATGCTGCAGAAAGGTCGAGAAGGATAAGGACAGAGGAGAGAGGCTGCTCTAGCAGTGTGAAGCTGCTCAGAGACAGCAAGGAGGCCAGTCTCTGTTGAGTGGCCGGCCTTGAATCCAGACTGGTGAGAGTCAAGAAGGTTGTTACTGTGGAGATAGGAGGACACTTGGCTCAAGATAGCTCGCTCCAGAGTTTTGGAGAGAAAAGGAAGAAGAGAGACCGGTCTGTAGTTGCTGACTTCAGACGGGTCGAGCGTGGGTTTATTCAGGAGAGGGTTGACTCTCGCCTCCTTCAGAGAGTTGGGGAAACAACCAGTTGAGAGTGAGCTGTTAATAAGATGGGTGAGAAAGGACAGAAGATCAGGAGCAATAGCCTGGAGAATGGGAGACGGGACGGGGTCTAGGGCGCAGGTGGTCGGTCGAGCGGAGGTCACCAAGCTAAGAACTTGATTGGGAGACAGGGGGGTGAAAGAGGAAAGAGAGGGGGATGAAGAAGTTAGTGTTGGTGAGGTGATAGAATATGGTTTAGTAAAGGAGGAGCGTATGTCGTCTATCTTGTTTGTAAAGTAGTCGACAAAGTGGCTCGGCAAAAGGGTGGAAGGAGGAGGGGGACGGGGGATCAAGGAGGTTGGAAAAGATAGAGAAGAGTTTTTTGGGGTTAGAGAAGGAAGACTGAATTTTGGTCAGGTAGAACGAGCTTTTGGCTGCAGAGATAGAGGTAGAGAATGAGGAGAGGAGAGATTGATAGAAGAGCAAGTCTTCCGCTTGATTCGATTTGCGCCATTTTCTTTCCGCCGCTCGCAGGGTGGCTCTCTCGGCGCGCACCGAGTCCGACAACCACGGAGCCGGAGAGGATTTCCGAACCGGTCGTGTCTTAAAAGGACAAAGAGAATCAAGAGATGAAGACAGGGAAGAGAGGAGAGTGTCTGCGGCAGAGTTAGGATGCATGAGTGAGAAGCAGTCAGTTGAGGGGAGAGCAGATAGGACAGAGGAGGCCAGAGAGGAGGGGCAGAGGGTGCGAATGTTGCGGCGTACAGGTGCAGAGTCTGTAGATATGGGTGGGTTGTCAGTACCAGAGAGCGAGAGAGAGTAAGAGATGAAGAAGTGGTCAGAGACATGGAGAGGAGTTACAGTGAGGTTAGAGGTAGAGCAGTTTCTTGTGAAAATGTAGTCAAGGTGGTTGCCGGCTTTGTGAGTGGGAGGGGAGGGACTGAGTGAGAGGTTAAAGGAAGACAGTAAGAGTAAGAGATCACATGACTTCTCTGTCTGGATGTTAAAGTCACCCAGAAGGATGAGCGGGGGCCGTGTTCGAGAAGTTCGATGGGAGGACGTCTAGCTCTTCCAAGAAATCTCCCAAAGAACCAGGGGGACGGTAGAGAACAACAATGTGAAGTTGAACCGGATGAGTAACGGTCACAGCATGAAACTCAAAAGTCAGTGGGATAAAGAGTGGAAGCGGGTAGGGAGCGAAACACCATGTGGGTGAGATGAGTAAACCTGTACCTCCACCCCGACCAGAGGGTCTGGGTGTGTGGCTGAAGGAGAAGGCCGAGGAGAGAGCAGCCGGGGTAGACGTGTTCTCTGCTGTGATCCAGGTCTCAGTGAGAGCCAGGAAGTCAAGCGACTGCTCCACAGCAAAGCCAGAGATGAAGTCAGCCTTGGGTTGGCTGTCTTCTGTTCTATTCAACAGCAGTACATTTTAAGATGTTTTAAAAAGCAGATATTTGGATCCCAAACATGTATTTTATGTCACTTTTGTTTGTTTTTAATTTTTTTTTCTCAGTCTGAAGCCCAGGAGCTCACTTTAGTCAATATGTCTAAATTTGGAGGAGGTATTGGAGCTCCCAGTAAAGAGGAGAGGCTGATGGAAGCAGCAGCCATCCATGTGAGACTGGGACAGATTCAACGATACTGTGAATTAATGGTGGAGCTGGGACAGGTATGCAGTGACCGTGTGTTTATGCAAGTGTGAGTATCTGTGCATTAATTTCTCTCAAGAAAGCCCCATACTAGTGAGACTCGATTAGTTAATTGTATTGGCTCTGATCCTGTTAGCGACTCGGACCATTTTGATATTTAACAACATGTTCTTTAATCACTGTCTGTTTCCACATTAGTCTCTTTTATCTTTTTGTACCATGTCAAATGCAAATTTGTTGGACTAAGAAAAAATCCTCACCCAAGCAAAGGATTCCAGCACTTGTAACTGATATGTCCTTCCATTTTGTCTCTGCCTTTAACAAATGCCTTGGAAGAACCTGGAAGTGGAAACTTTAGGTGAAATAAGCAATGGGAGGGCTTCTGACAGAGTGGATAATTAAAGCAGAGGCAGACAGGCATGCAGCAGCTGCAGAGATTGGATCCAGGGATAGATTTGACTGGCATTTGGGCATCATCAAGCTATTTTGAAAAACTAGTCAAGTTTTTCGCTTGAAGTGTTTTTGCCACAATGTTGATTCTATTTATATCGTGAAAAAACTAAATGGAATAGAGAAAATTATTATTTTGCTAATGTTACTTGAGCTAATGCAGAGTTATCTCTTGCCAGTGGGAGAAAGCATTATCTGTGGCACCAGGAGTCTCCATGAAGTACTGGAAGAAACTCATGCAGAGGTAATCCATGTTGAGGTTTATTGTTTTAGAGTTTACATCAAACAACAAAAAGGCCCATTGCAAGTGTTTTTCAGTGTGAGCTGTTAGAATGATTGCTAATAATGTTTGCTTAATAGGTTGTGGTCTGTTTTAGTGTCTGTAACATGGCGTAGTGCCACAATACAAATGCAGAGGGGCCAAAATAAGAGCAACACTTTTATAGTATCAATGCAATCCAATGCAATAATTGTGCAAACATACTGCACTTCCATCAACTCTTCATGTCTGTCAGACACATGTTGATTCAACATAAGGATTTATGAGTTTGCAAAAAGAGTTTCCAGTAACTCGGTAAATAAATTTCACCTAAATCGGTTAATGTTCATTAAGATAAAACGTTCCCCCAAACACTGTTTTAATAAATAACTTTTACAGTAACAGAGGTATTGTATGGCAAAGAAAACTATGCATGTATATATAGACAATTTAGATAATGAATGATAATATATAAATAGATGTAAAACTAATGTCCACATGAACAATTATTTGTCACAGCAGTGTTCGTTAAATGGATAGTTTGGATGTCTTGGGGGTTGTATGAGCTACTTATAGATAGTCGGTGTATTACTATCAACAGTAGACTGCGGTCAGCATGCCCCCAGCTTGAAGAGACAGACTGGAGTACCACCGTGGAAGCTAAGCAATGTACTTGTGTACATGGGGTCAGCAGCAACCCGTATTATAGCCACCTAAAAGAAAGGCACTGCTAAAAAAATCTAGGAAAAAAAAGAGATATGTGTAAGTATAGGCTAGAGAATATAACTGAAAATGAAACAACTAAATTCTTGTTACAAATAGAGTCTGGTGGCTTTGAAGACAGCATAGATACATTTCAGTTACATTCCCCATCAGAAAAGGGCTGTAATAAAAACATTTGCTGAATAAAGCATACGTGTATTTTTGCATTTTTAGATGAGCTTTTAAAGGGGCTAAAATATGTTATGTTGCTAGCCCCTTCCACAACAGTACTGTGCTCCCGGGCTGGTACAACTTTCTTCTTCTCCAAACTGGGGGAGTGACGACCGCATCAAGGTAATACACTGGATAAGTAGCTCATACAATTCCACTTCAAAACCTCTGTTCCTTTCAGGAAACAAGCTGATTAATGTTGTCATCTTAATTTGACACATTTTAATATAAATACAAAGAAACTTATAAAACGTTATGTGTTGCACTTTACTTATGCTAATTTGAATATGCTCATGTCACAGGAGAGCTGACCAACTGATGGCTGAGGATAATGATGACGCTATCCCATACTGCGTCGCCACAGGAGACATAAGAAAACTTGTAACTTTCTTCACCGGCCGTGGACAACTGCTAGAGTCCTTAATAATAGCACAGGTACAGAGAGATGGATGACAGAAAAAGTAGTTTTCTTAGGGCTGAATGATAAATGGTAGATGTTGAGTAAATGGTTTACAGGTGGGGTGGATAAATAAGTAATGGGAGACAAAGACAGAGAGGTAAGGAAATACTTGAAAAGTCATTTTGATGACTGTAAAAATATTTGAAGAGAAATGATAAAAGACAATAACTAATAATGTTCTTTATTTTTAGGGAGCATGTGAAGGCAACATTTGTCCACCTGAAAGCTCCCCAGTTAACCACACAACTAATGATGTGGATAACAGACTACAATACCAGAGGTAATGCAAACACACACTTACACCTACATACTCATGCATCAACAATAGGAAAAGGCCTGTTCACTTCAAGCCAATTACCATTTTTACGATATAGATGTAATCAGTTATTTGCCATAATATTATGCGAGATCAGCAATTTGTTATTTTTTAGCAGGCTAGTATTGCATTTCGCCAGATTTTACAAACAAAGACATACTCGTTGTGCCTTCTCTTGCCATCCATTTTTCATTTTAAACAGGAAGGTCACAAATAATAATCTGAGTACTATGTCCGTTGAGTAATTCTTTACTAAGTAGGGGCCCTGATTTAGAAATTCAATTTAATTTCAATTCAGTTTATTTGTATAGTACATTTTCACAAATTTGTCTCAAGAGTGCTTTATAAACTGTACATATAGACAGGGGTGCACATAACTTTCTCAGTGAGTTACTCAGGTGGTGAGTACTGGGAGATGGTGTTTGGTACTCACTCCATATGGAAAGGGCAGAGAATTATGTGTCAGGGCAGGCAGGCAGGGTCGAAACCGGCAGGATCAGGAATACGCACTAGTAACACGAACGACAGGACTACAGGAAAAAGACAACAATCCAGCAAGAGACAATGGGAAAGAGTGGCACAATATATAGCGGGGGAAACAGGTGTACGACATGGAAACAGGTGTAAGACATGAGACAGTAACGAGACGAGAGTGGCTGAGGGCAGGTGCAGGGAATGAAACAATCAAGGAGACAGGAGAGGCTGAGGGCAGGTGAAGGGATGAAACAATCAAGGAGACAGAGGAGACACAGAACAGGGCCTTACGGTACATTCACCCAAAACTCGTGCGTTTACTCACTCGACCATTTGCCGTGTTCTCGCCGTAAGCATCACGACGCTCCGCGAGGGGCTGGGCTTATCTCCGCGTCTCGTCTCCGTAATGACCATTATCATTTCCTTCATCCACCACGGAATAACTAACCACTAGTTCTGCTTTATACTTGCTGTGGACATCCCACACACGTTGGAACATCTAACGCCCTCGTGTTTGGGTTCATAACATCACCCGTAGGCTCGCACAGCTCGGTCACTTTCACCGATGAAGTTAACCGTTACGTCTGAAAGACTTCAGCTTCCAGCGATACGAGAGCGGAACATCTAAATGTGTGTTATTGTGTTCATAACATTATTGTCCGTCTTGTTCTGATTAAACAGCAGTGGGAAAGCGATGACGCGCAGAGCAACTCAAGAGCTGATTGGCCCGAGTTGCGAAAATATCTCTGAAATATTTCAACTCGGGGTGAAAATTCAGTGGGCAGGATTGGCAACAGTATCCAATAAAAGCTGCCCAAGCTTACATTCAAAGCACAATAGTCTGTGTTTGTTCTTGATAACTCAGGTTCTGACGGGTCCCCGTTGGCCATATTCTCCCCGCTGTAGTCAAGGTCTCTGCCTTTCTGGCTTGAATAAATATGACTAAATATATGATCCGAGTCATCCAAAACAATGTCAAATGGCTCCTGATCTACTCTGCGCTCCCCTCCTCTGCATTTGAGATGCCATTGTAGAAGTTGGAAAAATAACGTTGGCAAAACCGGTGAAGATAGTGAGGAAGTTGAATATGAGTGGCTGCGCAGATATATCTAATCTGAAACGGCCTGTAGTTCTTCCTACCACCGACTACGTCAATGTCACGTCAAATGATGACGCTGAATGCAAGAGGAACAGCAGATTTAGCTTTTCTAGTCTTCCGACCACTCAGTCATCAATCACCCATTTATGCCCTGATGACAGGGGTGCAACCTGCCCATCAGGTAACCAACTGTTAACAACAATATACAACATTTCCACACAGTAGACACAGCTACTGGAACAATTTGTATGCATATGTACAGTAGTTAATGCATGTAATAAACATGTGTTTTGTGAAAGAAGTTGCCACTTGAACTACATATGCAACATCATCTCTTTATCCTTTGGCCATCCACTCACTCTGAACACTCATAATCTTGCCAAAATATGGCAGCAGCAGATCAAACTTAATATATATAACCCTGTATTTATCTTTTTATTAAGTTAATTTTATTATATGCAATCTGAAGGAGAAGTCATGTGGAGAAACGGATCCCCCGATTTAAAGTTTTCAAAAAGGGCATCATACTACTTCTTAACTCACTCTTGTAGAATACAAAATAACCGTTTAATTGTTTTCTGAAATTATACCTAGAATATTTCTGAGATGAGGTGTTCTTTATCACTATCCTGGCTAGATTTTCTCATTTTCTATCCAGTCTCCTCCATAAGGTATGTAAGGAACTAGCTGAGTGGTACTTCCAGGACGGAGGCTCTGTCCGGGCGGCATGCTGCCACCTAGCTGTGGACAACATCAAGGTAAACACCAGTGTCTGTGCATATCACAATGATGTTCAAACAGTGTATTTGCATTACTTAGTATACACATTGTGGAAGAATATCGTGCAGTTTCATATGTCTCACCTTTATATTCACATTTATTGTGTATATATATTTTTTCCTCTTCATATTCATTGCCTATATATTTTGTTTCCTCTGTATATTTAGTATTTTAGTATTAGTATTTTGGATTTCGTATTTCGTATTGTTATTGTGTTTTGTGTTATATTTTCATCTGTTATTAATGCTTTAATGTGCACCCGCTGCTGTGATCCTGAAGTTTCCCCACTGTGAGACTAATAATGAAATATCTGATCTAATCTAATATATATGTATGTATGTATGTATATATATATATATATATATATATATATATATATATATTGTGGCTGAAATGAGGATGTACTATATGTGTGTGTGTGTGTGTGTGTGTGTGTTTTGCTTTTAGTTTGCCATGTCGAGTCTTATCCGAGGTAATGAGCTGGAGTTGGCAGCATGCGTGGGTATTGTCCTAGGAGAGGCAGCTAATCAGAGCACTGCATACAGTCTTGAACTCTTGGCCAGGAAATACATGAGGACAACTACATGGTATGTCTCAATTCATGCATGTCTAGTTCGTGTAACCTATATTCTTCTTCTGTATACTTTAAAGGTAATCCAAATAACACCGGGTTTTGCTACTTAGCTATTGTTCCTTTTCGAATGTTGTATTTATTTTCCCCTTCTTTTTTAAGTAGATTTGATCTTGATGTTTTAATGTTTCAAACCCCATGTTGCTCATAACCAGAAAGCTGATTTAACCATAAACATTTGGTTTCATGTTAACAACTCAAAATATCAATTTACAAGATAGGTTCGACTTTGCATCAGGACACTAGTCCCTGTTCTTAACATCACACCTAGAGTGGCTGCTTTTAAAGTGTCGTCCATGCAAACTAGAACTTTTATCTCTACCATTTTTACATTTAGGGAACTCTCAGCTGACCTACTGCGAATGATTCCTGACAACCACATTCTATTGGCTAAGCTGTGTGCATTTTACCCAGGAAGTGTCACTGAAATCAACCAATTTCATGAAAGTGTGAGTAGGCAATCATTATGATGAAAAGATGAAATGGAATGGATGCTCCATGTTTGATGTTGTGATGACTATAGTGACTATGATTATGTGTTGTTTGTCATTCAAGTGCGGTCTCCCTTCAATAGAGGAATGTAAGGCCCTGGCAGAAGCAGCCATGTGTGAAGGAGATTTGTTTTCAGCAGTAAAATTCCACCTGCTGAGCTCTGAACCAGAGAATGCCCTGAGGATAGGGCTAGATCATGTTAAAGGTATTGGCTGCTCATTGGCTCAGTGTGTGTCTGTTTGTTGATATCCACCTATCATAACAATATAATGGCACACATCACCTTTTAATACGAAACAATTTGGCACTATTTACATGTTGATTGCTGTAAAAGTTAGATTCTGACATGCTATCAGCTGTGTGATTGACATTTTTCTGCCCATACTTTTAGCAAAAAAAATTCTACTGAATACATAGATAGAAATAGCCATTCCATCGTAGTTTCACATGTTGGTGTGGTAACAAGTTTAATCAACGAATGACTAGTTTCCATACAGTGAATCACAATCTAAACATTCATTAGCTCTTCACCCTTATTAATACTCAACTGTGTATTGCAGACAGTCTGAAACTGAAGCAACTAATCTACATTTCTGTCTTCATAAAGCAATGATCAATCAAAAACCGTTTGAATTTCATCCTCACCAGAACATCTGAATCGACCTGATTGGACAGTGGATATTGTTCAACCAATCCTGGCCCTGTTGAGTTATATCAGAACTGACTGCCTCATCATGGCCAAGTTGACTGGGCAAGAGCATTTATTACTTAGTATAATTTTTTTTTAAAAATTACTTTCACCAATGCTGTTTGTTTTCCCATCTTGATCTCTCTTTCTCTCTCCCGCTCTCTCAGTTCATTCTGAGAGTTGGAGTGCATCGGTGTGTGAGCGAGTGAGCTGCGTGAGCGAGCGATTGTGTTTTTTCTTTCTTTCTTTCTTTCAATAGTAATGTGTATTAATTTAATTTGGTTTATTGGTTGGGTTTCACCTTAGTTTAAATTGTTTGGTGGTTATTTGGGTGTTTCTGTGGGTGTTTTTCCTCTTGCCGATTTCGGCGTCTTGGTGAATGGAGACACCTGTCTCACGAGGAAGCACGGTATTAAACTCACTGCCGACTTCCCATGCAGCGTAGAGGATATTGGGATGGCCGTGGGGGAGAAGGTCGGGCACGGCAGCGTCAAGTCCGCGCCACTGGTATAAAAGGTGCTGTGGTGATCTTCTTGGATCAGGTGGAGAAGGTAAACCGAGTAGTAGAGGCGGGTCTCATTGTGGGAGATTTGTTTGTACCGGTGTTCCCGCTGGTGCAGCCCGTAACTCGAGTCCTCGTGTTTAACGTCCCTCCGTTTGTCACCGACGAGTTTCTCAGCAGAGAGCTCTCCCGACCCAGGAAAGTGGTCTCCCCGATCAAAAAAATCTCATCGGGGTTTAAAAACCACCTCCTAAAACACGTAGTGTCTCACCGCCGCTATGTGTACATGGTCCTGAACGACTGGACGAGTATGATTACATGATTTATGCGACGTCGTCTGTGATGAAATGTCTCGGTTGCGGGAAGGAGGGGCACATCGTGAGGGTCTGTCCGAAGCTGCTTGGGGTGCGGCAGCGGGGTTAGCTGCGTCGGCCGTGTCTCGGGGGTGGGGGGGGGGGGCGTAGCGGTGGCTACCTCTCTGATGGGGGGCGCAGCCGCGGCATGCCCGACCCACATGTGGTGAGTATGATGGGGGGTGATGGTGATGCTGCCCAGGGCAGTAAGTCTCTGTGGGTAAGGTGGGAAATGGTGAGGATGGAGAAGGGAAATAAAAAGGAAAGTGGTACTGGGGAGAAGCCCATAGAGCTGGCAGAGCAGGTGGGTGGAGGTGTAGAGGCAGAAGAGGAAAGTGTAAATGGGTGGGTGGGGAGGGGCTGGGCAGATAGAAAGAGCAGAAATGGAGGAGAATGAAGCACGGAAGAAGCAACAAACTCAAACTGTAGGCAGCGTAATAAAGGCCAGCAAGGTGGAGGAGACCGGTCAGGGGCAGTCCGAAGGGAGCAGTGACGATGAGGGGTCAGACAACAGCGACACTCATCTGGTTTTAACTTGTAGTCAAAAAAGAAAAATATATACGGCTGACAAAATCAAAGTTCTTTTTCAAAGAACAAAAAATAAGAAATGGGTCGAAGTTGTGAATTTCTTCACTGACCTGGATGCCTTTGTTTTATAATTCTGCCAGGCACCACATGAGCCGGAGGGAGGAGAGTCTGGCCTGTCTTATAAAGAGATATACAGATTGAGAAAGATGGTGCTAAAAATAAGATGCAGGATAGACATGTGAAAGCCCAATGTGTGTTTTTAATTTATTGGTTTATATTTTTCTTTGTCTTTTAAAACCGCTCTCTTTTAATGCTGGTGTTTAAATGATTTTATTTTTTTCCGTCATTGGAGAGGAGTTGGCGTTTGTACAGTCTCTTTTTTAAAAACAAAACAACATGTGATTTTGAAAAATAAAGTGTTTTTGAAACAAACTATTCCCCCCACCCTGCAGGGTCCGCAGTGAGCTGTTGATCCTGTGTGGTTACATTGGAGGTTTGCTGGCCATCAGAAGACAGTACTTTAGCATCGTACCTGCACTCTATGAATACACCAGGTGTGTGTGCACGTGTCAATAAGTATTATTGACAGAGACGTCACACTTGTGATTAGGAACAACTCTGTGCAGCTGTCCCCTTCAACCTATATGCTTCTAGCGCTCTGCTTCAAAAACACTGAATATATTATATTTTTGTTTTTTTATTTTACCACTCATTACAATAAGGTGAATTGTTCTGTTTAGTAACGCTCCAACAATGAGTCCTAGGTTTCTTATTTACTCTTGAACTAAAATCCCCATTTGATGCCTTCCCAGTTATAGTAGCGGATATTGTTCCAGAATCTTTAAATATACATTAATCATAGTGTAGCAAGGTAAAATAGCCAATGAGTCTCACAAGGATTTGCTACTGGAGGAGTTTTCAGAAAGAAACTGGGGTATACATCAAGAATGCACTCTATGTTTTGCAGTGATAATTTGTACTGATGTACAGCTCATTCATTATTTCTTTACCTTGGTAATTGCTATAATCAGGTTAAAATTGGATGAATGATTTGTCGGTCAGTCCAACCATGTTTTTCTTTTTTTTCCTCAGTCAGCTGTTGAAGCGGAGGGAAGTGTGTGTTCCTCTGAAGGTTGAGCAGCTGTCTGTGGAGCTGGATGCCTGGCGGGCCTGCACACAAAGTAACAGCAAGTAGGTTTCTATTTAATGTTATCAATGACACTTTGAAGTTAAAACAAACAAAAAACACAATAAATGAACACCAATTGGGCAGTATGTGGAATATGAAGTTTACAGGAGAAGATGGGAAAGAGAGGAACCCTGTCACAACTCACAGGATTTTCCAACTCAGGAAGGTGGTTGAAGGAATGAAAGAGGGAGGCTGGTCGTACAAGTCTACAACCGGTAGAGAAATTTAAAAAAACATATTTTGAAGAAAAGAAGCAAAATGGCACAAGCTTCCAGACATTCCCATATTTTAAAGTGATCAAATATTAAGGCATTGGCACGTCAAACACATTAGAGAATAGAAAAGTAGTGTGTCGAGCCTCCTTTCTTGCCAGACTAACATCAGACTTAATTGGGTTTGTATGTAGGAAACTTAAAATGGATCTGGATCTAAAACATCTGTCGGCTCAACCATCCTGTGGTTATAAATCCACGGCGCTGTTCGTGGGGCTGAAGCAGTACACAGAGATTTGTTATTGTGACTTTTCTCTGAACTTTTGTCAGTTTCTTCTTGGATTTATAATTTTTCTGTTGTGATATGAAACAATTATTTTTTTAAAGAGAAGCGAAAAGAAGAGCGGTTACTCCACGCCTTTGGGCTCCGATGTCTCGCCAGGTAATTTCTAGAACGACGGAGAGTAAATTCTTGAATCTGGAAAGTGAGTTTTTGAGGTAAAAAGCCTTTGTGTCTTTAGGGATTCATCCTTTGGGGACCATGATGTCATAACTATCCATGAAGATGGAGTAAAGTACAAATACAGACCGTCTCTCAATCCGACAGTGCAGATGCACTTGTGTTTGGATGTCTTTTTCACAGCAGCCATCTTAGACTGGTCACCTTTAGCCTCTTGAGCCCCAAGTCTTTTTGGACATTGTAGTTTTAAACTGTCTAAAACATTATAATAAACATGAGAAAATATATTGATGTTGAACATCAAATTAAAGAAAACAAATTGGGCTACAAGTATCAGTGAGCCATTTCAACACAACTCAAACACCAACTGAAATAATAATTCAAATATAATAATCATAATTTTGTCAGGAGTCGGCCCACTCAGAACGTTTCCGGAACTAGCGACATATAGCTTTGTGCTGTCGTATAAACTGTTAGAAAGCAAGAGGGCTTCACACAGATTCTAAATATCTTTACAGAATCCTTCTGCACCAAAGTATCACGGAGATATGAGCCAAATAACACAGCAATATTAATCGCTTCATAGCTTTATAGCCAGCAAATTACTTTTGTTCTTGAGAAGAAGAAAAAACGATTTTCTCCCATGGAATCAAGCTGGCAATGTCTTGTGTGTGTGTCCCTTTAAAAACCAGGCAGACTTTTGGGGAAGCGTCATAGTCAGCTGTCAGGAAGTTCAATTTCAGCTAAACAGATTTCACATTTCAAATATGGCGACGCCTTTCTGTCTCCTATTGGCTCACAGTGTTGTCAATCTTGTCTTTCTTGGTACCAATCGATTCTATTGGCTCTAAGGATTCCAATGACTTGTCGTTTTTTTAAGTCCGCCCTTCCCTGGCGGAGATATCTGCATGCGCAACAGCTGCGCTGTGCCAGATCCCAAAAAAAGGCTTTACGCGCCGCACCACTTTGTTTGATCGTTTTTTTTTCCGATGTGAGGTTCTGGGACAGGGATGTCTATATGTACAGATTGTAAAGCACTACAAATACAGATTGTCTCTCGATCCGACAGTGCGGTTGCACAATAGTGTTTGGATATCTTTTTCACAGCAGCCATCTTTGACTGGTCACCTTTAGGAAAGGAACAGGTAAATAATCAAACTACCTTGATTTCAATTTTGTTGCTTTGGATGGCAGCAACATTGTGGACAATTATGGACACCCCTGCTGCAACAGTGTTTCACATTTGTTAAAGGAGCCCTGTCCTGTACTTGGGCTACTGAGGCGTTTTGGTTTCCTCCGGCTAGATGGTTCTTCTTCTGCTGCTTGGTCCCGACAATTGCCTCCGACACGTTGGATGTTATAGAAACGTTTTAATGATATTTAAGTCCGGTATCAAAAACAAACAACAAGCTCACCGCGATACGGTCAAAACCCTTTCCCGTTCCGGGGTCAAAACGCCTGCCGTCGCCAATTACCTCTTGATTAATATAGGTGTAAAAAAATACCCTCAACAGCGCCACCCAGTGTATACATAAGACATACATGTACCCGCACAACATTAGGCTCTTACAACATTAAATCATGTAAAGAGGAATGTTGATTTCTAGATATTTTTCCATATAAGTATCGAACTAGAATAGAGATGTATGAGGTATCATTGCCTTTGGTGCCGTCCTTCCGGATGTTTTGTTCTAGGTGGAAATACACTCACACACTGATAGATATACATCTATTTCCATACTACTAACTTTAAATTCGTCAACAGATGTCCATTTTTAGTGATTGTTGTTTTCACTGTACATGGATGAGGTCTGATAAATAGCTTGATAATTGTATCTCTGTCCATCTGTTTTCCACAGTACTTCATCAAAGTGTCAAAGAGAGGAGTTTAGCTGCCTCGACAGGAGAATCAAACCAACACACCCTGGTATAAATAACATTTCTAAACCAAAATGTATATGAAGAATTTATGGACCTTGAATTCCCTCTTCATGGCTTTTATCTGACATAGAAACATGTTTGATGTGCTATTTTGTGTAGCTTTATATTGTGTGTCTGTGTGTTTCTGGTATGATTTAGTTTGTTATTGTGTTCTCTTTCTTTTGACCTGCCATGGGACTGCAGATGCAAATTAGCTTCAAGCTATAATCTGTTATGGTGCATCAAATCATTACATTTATGTTTTGAACTGTAAACATGGTACGTTTTTAAATACAATTAAGTTGGATTATATAAAATAAAATAATGCTTATAAAAGGTATATTTTGGGATCAGCTAAATAAGCCCCATATGTAGGTAGCCTGCATATGCTGGAGGCAGTGTGCCTCAGGAACAGCAGGTTAGGCTGATAACGAGTGTCAGTGATTGGCTACTGCTAAGAAGCTCTTTGATTTAATGAAGTCTGGCTTAGAGGGAGACATTAATGAAGGAGCAGAGGAGGTAGACTAACAATATTGGACTTTTTAATCTTAAAAACTTGATGGTAATACAAACATATGTATAATGGTTAACCAGCAAAGAATGGTCCTTTTATCTCTTTGATGGTTTAGTCCTTTGTGGTGCTGATTATGTGACGGGCTCCAATCTGCCAAGCCACTCAGATGTTCAACTGTCGTGTTTCACTGGACACAGAATACAGGTGTGTGTGCTTCTTTATTTATTGGTGGTTTGTATCCACGAAAGTTTGTTGTCTAATTGTGATTTTTTTTAAATCTCATTGTTTTCCTTTTTTGTGTGCAGGGTGCAGTGTTTTTGCTCGAGGATGATAAATCAGCGATCTCTCTAAATGATGCCTTAATGTGGGCAGAAGTCAATCCTTTCTCCCCTCTGGGAACAGGACTCCGCATCAACCCCTTCTAAAACAGACACACACACACACACACACAAAGAGAGAGGACATTACAAGGAAAAGATTAATAGATTGGAAGAAGAACAATTAAAACAGAGCTACAAATATTTGTGTGTGTGCTTCAGCTAACAATTAAATTACATTTTTCAATGTAATTTATTTTTTAATATCCCAAAACGTCCCCAAAAAAACCCTGAAAAGGGAAGTAACCTCCGGGAGAGCAACATAGGAGGATCTCTCTCTCCGGTGGACAATAGATGTCCTGTGTACAGAATGAACAACAAAACAGAGTTAAAATCTACTACCAAAAATAACAGTAACAATGGGTGAAGTAGAATAATAACGATAATTAAAGCAGTCATGGTATTGGCAATAATTAACTAATTGCAATGCAACAAGCAATAACAACGATAATGGCGGGAGACGAGAGGGCACAAATACTTCAGAAAAGGAGCAAAGTTAGTAATGTGCATTAATAGGACATGAATTCATACAGAACAGAGTAGAGGCGCTCAGTATATCCTAAGATCTCTAGGGGCTGGACCAGGGCAAACCTGATTCACCCCTAACTATAAGCGCCATCAAAGAGTAAAGTCTTAAGTCTACTCTTACATTTGTTGACTGTCTGCTCCCCGGACTAAAAATGGAAGCTGATTCCATAGAAGAGGAGTTTGATAACTGAAGGCCATGGCTCCCAACCTAGTTTTTAGGACTATAGGAACCACAAGTAGCCCTGCATTCAGTTACTTAGAATAATACAAAAATAAAATGCACATAGTGAAAACAGCAAAAACACTAATGCTGCAATACAGAAATATCAATATTAATTAGTAATGCTGACTAAAATGTGAAATGATTTTTCTGAAGAATCTAAAGTGCACTGCTGAAACTAAATCCGAATTGGAAGATAAACCAGAAAGAAGCAGAGAAAATAAATGCATTACGAGAAAAGAAAATTACTTTTCCCCTGAAGGGTTATTTGGGAGTTTTTCCTGATCCGATGCGAGGTTTTGGGGCAGGGATGTCTATGTGTACAGATTGTATAGCACTCCGAGACAAATTTGAAATTTGTGAAATTGAGCTCTACAAATGAACTGAATTGAATTGAATTGAAAAGATGGAAGTGAAACATTGGATGCAAAATGTCAAGGGTAAGAATAAAAATTCATTACATAAAGCTCCATTTTATTATTATTTGTGCTTTAAAAAGTGTAAGCAATAGAACATAAGCGTACTTGTACGTAAAGAGCATTTGGTGTTTGCATGTAAACAGCTAAAACACATTTTGAAGCTCTGCTGATGTAATTTAAAATGAGCAAAGTTCGAAGCTTAACTGCATTACCTAAAAAAAAGATAAGTTGATATACAATGCTATAAAAGCTGGAAGCTAAACTGTAATTTATTATCACAGGTGGAAGTTGAAACTGATTGACTGACAAGCCTCGATGAAGGAATGCTTTGTGTTTTTAAGAAAAAGGCTTAAAAGGTAGAAAAAAGTTAAATACAAGCAAAAATGTCCATTAAGAGCAATATGTTTCTGTATGCAGAAATAAGTAGTTGACAGAAAAACATATGGCTAAGAATACTTAAACGGCTGTTATCTTTTGGGACTTATTTTGTTCAGCTTACTGTATGGTTGTTCCTAAAGGGTGTAAAGCACCACTAACCTAACGTGTGCGTCTGCAGAGGCTTGGTCTAGGACGCAAGAACAAGTAAAATAGTTTACTCTTACTCACTCTCCTGGCCATTGGTACATTCGTCAGAGGCAGGGTTGCCAGGTCTGTGTGACAAAACCAGCCCAATGGCCAATCAAAACCAGGCCAATGGCCAATAAAACAAGCCCAAAAAACAAGCCCAATTTCAGAACTCAAAATATGCCTGTGCCAAACCATATACACTGCTTTTAAAGTCCAACATCATTGCCAAATGTATTGTAATATCTACAAAGTAACACCAAATGGTTAGTATGCCAGCATTAAAAGCAGTTTTCCCGTAAGTTATTTCACCTAGGTCCTAAAATGGCCTTGTGTAATTAGATACAGTATATTATCATAAATAAAATATAGCTCTGTGAACGTGTAGACCAATTCACTGACGGACAAACTAACCTGTTGCTTTGTCTTGAGGCTTTCTCTTCCCTTTTCTCTCTTCCACCCTGCCTGGACAACATGAATGTACTGTTTTTACTTCATATGCATTTACTGTAGTTAATGCAATACCTTATTTCAACTGAAACACCTTATTTTTATCATATACTTATAGTTCATACATGTGTAAATAGGCTATGCATTTACTGAATTAAAATAATTTCAGCTTACCTGTTTGACTTGTAGAAGGTGCCTTACAGTAAAAAAAGAAAAAAAGAGAAAAACTCCTTGAAATGGAACTATTTACAATTTCCAATGTCTTTTGTTTAGGCGCTTTGAGATCCTCGCCCTCTTGGTCCTTGTCATACATGTCTGTACTGACCAAGGCCAGCATCTCTGGTTGGCTCGAACTGGTGGCAGCAGATTCCATGCCACTGCATGAAGGCCCGAATCTGAAGGATGTTCTCCAGAAGGCTGTCTTTCATTCGATTGCGCAATTTGGTCTTGATCAAATTCATCTCCGAGAATGTCGTTCCACAGCTGCGTTGCTGAATGGCAATGCCAGAAGTGAGAGGGCAAACGATCCAAGCTCATCAAAGTCCTTGTCACCGGCAGCATCAATGTGATTTTTCACTTCAATCCAGAACTGTTCGGTTTTGCAGTCTTCTGTATTCTCCCACTGAAGCGTGTCCAGCACTCTCCACTGTTGATCAAGCTTGCCGAGGTTTCCTGTGTACAGGTGGAGAAATGACAGAGATGCTAGCTGGGGTTTTTTTCTGAACACTGAGCACCGTAGATGGACTCAAGACCCCGAGAGACTGGAGTTGCTGCATGTTGGTAGGCAGGCGTTGTTTCATTTGCTTCCATATTCAAGCAGGTATTCTTTGCAACGTTGTTTGACGTTCTCTGCTGCTGGTGCATGTAGATTTGCATTCTCCAGCTCCATCTGGAACCGAATTCCATAATCAACAGCGGAGAGAGGCAGCTGGTTGGTTTCAATGGCCCCGTCAAAGGCTATGATCTCTGTCCACCTTGAGCTGTCCAGGACCACGGTGCTGATTTTTGTGACTCTTCGTAGCAGGCTCAGATAGAACGTGATGAGTTCGTGGAAAAGCCTGCATGGATTTGTGTTTTCCATCTGAAACATCTTGTTCACTCGGTTTGCCTCCTGGACGATGGGCTGAAGGAACACTAAGTAAAGTTTGTTGACTGGATCAGAGTACATCTGAAAGACAATCACCGCACTGTAGCTTCAGTCCTTGTCTTTTGCCAACTGGAAGTGCAGTCTGAGCTCTTCGTACTGGTCGAGCACCCGATTCAGGCACGCGCTGACAGCTAGCCACCTTGTGTCTGAAAGTTGGAGGATTTTTAGTGGAGCTTCTCCAACGTTAATTGTTTCATAAAGTTGCCTGTAGTTTTGCTGGCGGAGAGTACTGTGTGAAAACCATGCATAAGTTTGCGAAATCTGGTATTCTACGTTTCTCGGCAACACACGCATTGCATATGAGGAGCACAGCTGAATCGAGTGACACACACATTTCACAAACACGACGTTGGGGTTGTGCTCTCGAAATTTTGTGAGAAGTGAATGATTCTTGCCGCACATAGTATTGCATCCATCGGTTGCGAGCCCGATGCATCGTTTTGGACACAGCTTGCATTTTTGCAAAAAATTCAGCAATGCTTCTGTTATTGAATTGGCATCTCCGCCGTCTACATTTTTGATACCAGCAAAAGTAGACACAATGCGCTGCTGTGTTTGGCTGTAGTATCTTATGACAACAGCAAGCTGTTTTTGCATGCCCACGTCGGTACTTTCATCGATAATTAAAGAATACAGTTCTTCCCCTATATCCTTTAGAACAGGGCTATTCAACTTCAGTAGCGAGTGGGCCGAATAAGAAAATCACAGGGGGTGTGAGGGCCGCACAGAATATTGATGAGTTGTTGACGGGGGTGGGGGTGCTAGTGAGAGTCGCGCGAGTCGAGAAGGATTGTTGACGGGGTGCTAGTGAGAGTCGCGCGCGAGTCGAGAAGGATTGTTGACGGGGGTGCTAGTGAGGCGCGAGCCGAGAAGGATTAATGACGGGGGGGTGCTAGTGAGAGTCGCGCGCGAGCCGAGAAGGATTGTTGACGGGACGGGGGGTGCTAGTGAGAGTCGCGCGAGTCGAGAAGGATTGTTGACGGGGTGCTAGTGAGAGGCGCGCGCGAGCCGAGAAGGGTTAATGACGGGGGGGTGCTAGTGAGAGTCGCGCGCGAGCCGAGAAGGATTGTTGACGGGACGGGGGGGGGGGGGGGGGTGCTAGTGAGAGTCGCGCGGGCCAGAGTTAAACTCAAGCGGGCCGCTAGTTGAAGAGGCCTGCTTTAGAAGCTGGTGCTGCATGTCTGGGCCGATTACGTTGTTTATGAGTGCAGAGCATTTCGTCCTGTGCAGTTTGATGTCCTTCTGTGCAATTTCACCAACAAGCTCTCCCAGGTGATTCACGGTCAAAATGCTTGAATGGCAAGCAATGTGCGCTGTCATTTTAAGCTCGGCTAACTTCACAGAGTGGTCAATTCTCACTGTGGTTATGCCACTGTCAAACAATGTGACTCGACAACTGGAGAACGGGCAGCATTTCGAATGTGTTTCCCCGTTTTGCTGTGGTTTTGGAGATCACTGTGGTGCGCACGAATATCGGTTTTGCAGTACCGACAAAAAGCTTTGGTATCATCCCCAGCCACACGTTCTATCCATTCTTTAATTCCGTTTTCACTTTCCCATTCTTTCGTATATTTCTTCTCGTATTTAGCCCACTTACCGGGTGGCATGTTTCTCCAGTGTAGCTAGCTACACTAACTACCAGACCAGAGTTGGGATCGAGCGGGTCGGGGAGACTGAGAGCGGCGAGAGCTTTAGGTGCGTGTGTGTATGTGGGCGTGTCCCATGTCCATGTGTGTACGTGCTGATCTGGAGTCAGTTTGGTAAGATTTGGGTAGAAATAAATTATTTCATTTAAAATATGGATTTTTATTTAAAGATATTCATGTAATTTGCATGCAAAATAGGTCTACCCGAACCAGCGGACAACAAATTCAACCCGCGGCAACACTTCAAAAGTAGCCCAATTCCGCGGTTAAACCGCGGACCTGGCAACACTGGTCAGAGGTGTCATACCTGAGGAATGCGCGTTTTTGCCTGCTCTCTGGACATGGCATCGGCCTATCTCAAATTTGCCCGATATTATCTATCTTGACGGGCCGGTATGACCTGTGGGGCAGGTTGTTGGACAATTTCTGTATGGAGTAGCGTTTTCTGCAAAGGCTGATGGTGCATTTCCCTGATGCAGTGAAGGGCTACACGGATGCAGGCCATCCATGGTTTTGGGGGGTTACTGGCCTCCCTCTGTGACACAGTTGCAGTCCGTCAATGGTGATCGTTAAGCAACTTCATTAGCTCAGGAGACGCTCATCTTCCTAAGACCTCAGGCCATTTTCGGATCCTGGATGGTCTTCCCGGGCAATACAAGTACCTAGGCAGCTGTGTACGGGAGGGCCTCTTTTCTTCGATCAACGAAGCATTATGTAGGTCAAAGGGGTAGCACAGAGGCTGCTACTTTGGCTAACCCCTAGGCATCGCAGTTGCACTGATGCCGGGAATGGGACAGCTGTAGACCTTTACCCTGACCTCAACCTAATGCTGGCAAATCATAAATCATTGAAGTCCGGCACTATATGGTAAGTCATTCATATAATTGTTTGTGGTGTCCGTTTCAAGTATTGGTTGGCAGTGACTTGTCAGTCATCTTATGTACAGCCGTATCTCACCAGAGCTAAGGTTCGAGATCCGCTCGCTAAAACGGACTTGTGGAACCATTCTGGTGCGATGTGATCAGTTTTCTTGTGATTTTTCTCAGTTTCCTGCTTCTACGTTGCCTCACCTAAACGTGTTCTTCTAGCATTCTCTAGTTTCACGTTGCCCTTAACTAACGTGAAGCATGCTTGAGTACCTCTTGGTTCGGCCTAAGACTGGCTCCTCTTTTCCTTACCCCGGGGAAGGTGGCCATATCTCAGACTTGGTTCCGGGGTCATTTGAAGGTCATCCTCCCAAATAGCAACTTAGCCCAGCCAAACTACTCGGGGCATTCTTTCCGGATAGGGGCTGCTACTTCGGCTGCCTGCCAAGGCATCTCCGCCTCATCTCTCCAGAGAATGGGGAGGTGGTCCTCCTCTGCCGTTGGCTCCTACATCCGGCTGGACCTCGACACCATATGGTCAAATCAAAGGTCCCTGAAACCTTAAATTGGTAAGGTATACATATAACTGGTGGTGGTGTTCATTTCGCGGCTATGCTGGCCTTAAATCTATTGTGGTTTGGGAACCATAGCTTATGACTGGTAATTTCATTCCGTAGCTAGAATTCCCAGTCATTTCTGGGTTTACATTTGTTCTGCCTTGTTGTGATCTGTTCTCTATTTCCTGCTTTTACGTTGCCTCGCCTAAACGTGTTCTTCTAGCATTCTCTGGTTTCACGTTGCCCGTAACTAACGTGAAGTTTCTACTTCCCTGGTTGACGTTGCCTATTTTAACGTAATAGTTAGTGGTTTACGTTGCCCGGCTTAACGTGATCTTTTCTTATTTTCCTGGGTAAACGCTGCCTGGCGTAACGGTATCTTTCTTATTTTCCTAGGTCTCCGTTACCTGGCAAAGCGGATTATCTTCCAATTTCCAGCAAAAAAATCAGGCAAAAGATGGTATGAAAACCCGCTCTCGTTTACAGGTCCAGTGGAGGGCCGTCACAAGATGACATAAAATTCCTGTTTCCGGGTATTTCTTGTTTCTGGGTCTGCAATGAACCCGTCCAACGAGGACACAGTCTCTTTCCCGGACGTACTTCCCCGGATGCCTGGGAACGCCCAGGCCAGAGTCCGATAGGGGTCTAACGAGAAGCGACCAACCGTTAAAATCCGACTCGAACTGTCCTGCGGTCTTGAAAGTGACCCCTACTATCCTGTTCTGCGGTCTACACAGGACCCCAACCTGTTCTTGTCTGCGGTCTAACTTGACCCAACCTATCCGGTCCTTGGGCGCGACCAAGCATGTCGAGACCCCCCGCTATCCATTCGGGGATCTTAAAATCCCCTTCTCCTTTGAAGTGGTAGTTCCTATCCACACTGTCCAGTTCTGCGGTCTACTCTCGACCCCTCCTGTCCTTGTCTGCGGTGCGTCTTCACCCCTAATCTGCCTTTCTGCGTCATTTCCGACCCCACTATCATTTTCGGGATCCGGTCGGATCCTGCTGTTTTAGTGCTGTATATCTAGATCGGCACTATTAGCTTCTGCGGTCGATAGAGACCCCCTTGTCTGCAGTCCTTCGGGGCCTTCCTCTCTTGCTTTTTAGCTAGACCTTCTTAACTCTGTGATGTTTACTATTACGGCTAGCCTTAACCCCTTCGAACCATAACTAGTGGTTTCATGAAACGGTTCTAGGGGTGCCTCGGAAACTTCTGCGGCTGTAGGTAAGGTTGAATTTATTTTATACATATAAAATAATTCTCTTTGGGGGGATTCTGCCTGCGCAGATATCAGCATCGCTACCCCTGGTTTATCCTACTTCAGGATGGAGTCCAATCGCCAAAAAGACTTTGCACTATTGCAATATTCTATTGTAATAAATGATTGTTAAACTCTAAATACCCGTCTCTCCTGATTGAATTGTTGGCAGGTTTTCCATCCAATAAATAGATGCAACTCCAACTCAAATTTAGCACATCAGTGCAATAAAATGTAATTTGAGTTTGTCCAACTCAAAATAAAAATTGGAAATTAAATATTCTATTCCATTATCCATACCACTTCATCCTCATTAAGGCCGCGGGGCGCTGGAGCCGATCCCAGCTGACATAGGGCGAAGGCGGGGTCACCTGGACAGGCCGCCAGTCCATCCAGGGCACACATAGAGACAGACAACCATTAACGCTCACATTCACACCTATGGGCAATTTAGACATCAATTAACCTGAGCTGCATGTCTTTGGACTGTGGCAGGAAGCCGGAGAACCCAGAGGGAACCCACACTTCCACGGGGAGAACATGCTGTATCCACACAGAAGGACGGCCCCGACCGGGAATTGAACCCACGGCCCTCTTGCTGTGAGGCGACAGTGCTAGCCACTACACCAGGCCTATTCAACTAGCGGGCCGGATACGGCCCGTTTGAGTTTAACTATGGCCCGCAAGACTGCCTGCAAATCAGTATAGCTTGGTAAGAAAAAATAAAACTGACGGACACGCCTCTTTTATACATTGAGACATCTAACCCAGAGCCATTGAGTTTCACTGTTGCCTCAACCAAACCTGTATGGTTACATCTTTATGTTACGCACCCGTGTTGGTTGCCGTTGTTACACCCCTACTGGTTTTCAAACCTACTGGTTTCCCTGCGCTTGCGTGCGTTGTGTTCTCTTCACATCTGCAGCGGGGCTCTGTCTCGCTCACCAGATTCGTCACACATTCACAAACATATTGCTGGAGATCTTCAAGCCACCGTTCATATCCATTTGGGCGATTACGATATTAGTTTCATCCCAAGTCATTTATATATTGGTGGCTGTAGCTCAGTGGGGTAAGAGGGCCGTCCTTCAACCGCAAGGTTGTGGGTTCGATCCCCGCTCTCCCCATTAGTTGCAAGTTGAAGTGTCCTTGAGCAAGGCACTGAACCCCCAGTTGCTTCCCGGGCGCTTCACCGCAGCCCACTGCTCCTTAATAACTAAGGATGGGTTAAATGCAGAGAACTAATTTCCCCTTGGGGATTACTAAAAGTGTATATTATTATATTGATCCATGAAGTCACATTTCTTATGTTTTCATGGGAACAGTTTGGTTGAAGGGATCTGAAACAACTGGTTACCTTGAGCGGATATTTACACTTTGAAACATGTTTATAGTGATGCTTGTTCGCAACACTTTTGACACACAATACCGACGCATTTTCGTGTGACTGTTTACCTGTGGAAATATACATTACTGTTTTTAATTTTTAGCCATTATTTGATCAATATTCTGTGCGGCCCTCACACCCCCCGTGATTTCTTATTCGGCCCACTTGCTACTGAAGTTGAATAGCCCTGCACTACACCACCGTGCAGCCCTGAAAGTGTGTTCACCTCATGCAAACAACTTGATTTTCAGCTGCTGTACCTTCGAATTTCCTTCCTTTACCTTCTGGAGGAACTCAAATCGTGCTGCATCCGGCTCGGTCACAGTCAGAAGAAAGAGGGGGAAAGACGACTGAGCGCGAGATCTGGCGCATGCGCAAAGGGTAGTCCCCAATTAAACACATTTATTTTGCGTTGATATGCACATCATCGAACCTAAATAAATCTAATAAATGAAAGTATTCCTACATTTTCTGTTACACCCATTAAATATAAATATCTATTTTTGTAATTGATTTATTTAAATGTATCAAACAATATTTAAATTTGTCCCCTCTAAGAAGGGCTTGAATCGTTTTTTTGAGTGTATTGCACCTGTCCATCCTGGAGAAGGATCCTCCTCTGTTGCTCTCCTGAAGGTTTCTTCACTTTTTTCCCCCTGAAGGGTTATTTGGGAGTTTTTCCTGATCCGATGTGAGGTTTTGGGACAGGGATGTCTATGTGTACAGATTGTAAAGCACTCTGAGACAAATTTGTGAAAATGGGCTATACAAATAAACTAAATTGAATTGAATAATGTATTCGTATTATTTATGTTATCAATGGGAGCAACTTCAAGCACAACTCTGACAACGTCTACCTGCAAAAGTTCTCTAACGACTCTGCAATCGTCAGCCTCATCTCTGCCGATGACAGGGAGTACAGAGAACTGAATAAATATACACACAACACAAGAGACAGACAGACAAATAACATTGACAGGGACCAAACACATGCGCAAATAGAAGCAAGGGGCTTGTTAGGTTATAATAGTTTATTTTGATAACATGTGCAGAGGTCTTATGCTTTAAATTAATACATATAGAACGATATATTAGGGAGAATATTGATATTATTAATGTATTATGAAGCATAGGGGTAAAGTTTACTCTATGCAAATGTAAATGGCAAGAATTAATGTATATTGCATGAGAGTGACTGTTGGTATTATAGATTGACGAAGCCGTTTGAAATCCGTGAAGTGACTTACAATAATAGACAGGACTTTTATTGTGAAAATACTTGACCGGAAGTGAAGTTTTGACCCGGGGTTCAGTGACGTTCGACCCCTCCATTGTTCTAGCGGGACTTTGAACCAATCACTAGGTGTTAAAGGCTGGACTCACCTTTGAGAGTGAGGATTGGCTGATTTTGAGTGTAAGTCTCTGTGGATTAGAGATCGCGCTCTCTTCCGATGGACCCCGGGCTGCAGGCTGGACCTGAGGAGCCGGGACCGATGAAGACCACGATAGTGAGGCTTGAATGTTTGTTTTATACTTCCTGCCATTAAATGTTGATAACTTAATTCACGCGCGTCCGGAAGCCTGTTTACCCTCATTTGCGAAGTGCCCAGTTTCAGAACACCCTTATAGGCTATAGCACACATCTACAGCATATTTTCAAAGAATCAGCAATGTTGACCCAAGTGTCCAAAGTCTTTTCTGATGTTCCATTTATGCCAGCTGTTGAGATCTCCATATATATAACATCCAAAAAGGAAAGCGTCCATGTTTGAAGAGACAATTCATGCGGTGGTTTCCAACGGGTTGCAATCATTCTCTTAGCAGCTGTAAGTCCAGCAAATGCAGCACACATTTGAATCTTAGAGAGCTGAAAGTCTGACAGATCATTTAGAATCAAAACACTGAGAGTGACAGGCACAGTAACATTACAGTTTTTCTCCATTGCTTTGGCTCAATTCTTGAAACAGAAATTACATTCTTAAAGCTCTTAGTGCATTTGGTAAAATAGCATATATGGTTCAGCACAACTACATAGATCCCCTTCAAAAGGTCATATCTCACCCAAAACAGTTAACTCAAGCTTCAAACCCAAATCATTTTCTCATAAAAATAGCCAGTGCCCCCAAAATGAAAACTTCCTTCTCAATTGCTGTGGCTCATCTCTCTCGAAAAAAAAAGGACATTCTCAAAGCTTTAAATACATTTGCCAAAATAACCTAGATGGTTTAGCAAAACACTATGGCACACCTGCAAAAGGTCATATCTCTCCCAAAACACACAACTCATCAGTCAAAACTCATTCCTTTTCTCATACAAATAGTCAGTGCCCCCAAAATAAAAAGTCCCTTCGTCATTGTTTAAACACTGCAGGTCAAAATGTTTAGATGTTTTGTCAGTATGGCAGTGGACCATAGAAATATCCCTCATGTGCACATTTCAATCTTGGCTTCGTCCTTTGACACTGAATGGTTACTGTAGTAGATGTTGTCTTTCCAGAATACTATGTGTATCAAACAGAAAAAAGATTCATTCAAGAGGAGCCAACAAGGTTTCACATCACATACTGTATTGCACTTATACTGCCATGGAAATTCTTACAGTAATTGCAAAACAGAAACAGAAAATGTGTACAGCAAAAAATAGTGTCAAACAAAAAGCACATAAAAAATAAAATTAAGTATAGCCTACACGACTGCAACAAAACATACAGTAGGAAAGTAAAGCAAAGCTGGAGTTCAAAGCTGGAGTTCATCCTCACTCTCCTGCTCAACATCGCATCTGATGTTCTCCCTTGCGATGCAACGGGGGAAGAATCGCCGTGCATGCCGCAACCATCCCCTGCACTGATCTGCCGTGACATCGGCACAAGCAGCATCCATTGCCTGGAGAAGGGACCTCTGGTTTAGAGCCCGATGCTCATACACCCTCCACCACCACGCACCCTTGCTCCTCTTCCTCTTCTTCTTCCTCCTCTTCCTCGAACAGGCAGTTGCCCTTGTTCGTTTACCTGGCCAGGTGCTTCCATGTTCATACTGTAAACTGTACTGAACTTTGTCACGCCCTAGATATTTGATGGAAGCATTTATCCTCCTGGATAGCACCTGTCAGCTAACTAAAATTACTGTGTGATTGGTGATCGGATGTGAGAAAATCCCCCTTGATTAGTAAAGTTCTAGTTGAACCTGAAAATGAAGCTGATGATCCAAGAGATCCATATTACAGTATATACCATGATGTTTTTCATGGTATTATGTGCCTGAACGATTTTGACAGAGGAGTGAACTATTGTGCAGGTGATGATGTAAACAAGGAAATTATGCCAAGATGTTTTGCAGAGAACAACCACTTGACTGAGAAGCAACAGTCGGTTTAGACCAGCAAGATGTATTCAATTGGTAAGTGGGCTAACTGAAGGCAATTGTACCTAACCATGTGCACAGATGTGCTAAATCATTTGAAATGTGTGCAAGCTGTAGGCAACTGTACTTGTCATTTGCAAGGAGTTTCTAAAACAATTGCAATTTGATGAAAGGAATGAGAAATTCAAATCTGTTGTGAACAAGTGCCCAGTGGTTTGGAGGTTTGCACGAGTTGTTTTGAGAATGGCGCCGTACGTGATGGCGGCTGTGTTGCGAGCTCCCCGTTTATTCTTCTTATTGCGCTATTTTTGCACAAAACGTTAGGCAACAGTTAACGTCGACAGATGATACACTTCTGGGGATTGGCGATCGGCAGCGCGCCTACCTAGAGTTTTTTTCTCTCTTACGGACGTCCGCCAGGAACAGTGGCGGAACTATCTCCGTCCATTTGGCGATCTCTGCATACGCGTCGTAAACGGAGCCGAAGGAAGCGTGCTGGCTGGTGCTGGGCGCTGAATGTCGCTCCACCCACTACCCACCCCCCACCATTTTACTGGCATCTGCCACAGATTAAAGATATCTTGCCTACAGGCTCGTATTCAATTCCACCGGACAAACAAAGCCCTCCTCCGCCCACCGGGGCGTTCTGTTCCACCGCTCATCCACCTACCTACGCGCCAGCAGGCAGAGCAAGCACAGCAGCAGTTGAAGTGAGGGCAACCGCTGCTGGTGGAATGGTCGATACTGGACTTCCTGTCGGACGCCGCCAGGTGGGTGAGGGGCAGTAGTACCACCTCAGGCACTGACCCCTCAACAGGGGCCCCAGGGATGGATGCGTGGAGCCCTCTCCTCTACTCCCTGCCCCCACCTGCCGGCCAGCCACAGCTCAGTCATCATCCATAGGCGGAGTTGCAGTAGAGGTCAGCAGCTTCTTCAGTTCCTCGTGGCGGCACATCTCCGGGGATGGATGGACCACCACTCACGTGGTGAAAAGTGAAACAAGGCGAGGGTGGTGCGTCGGCACAGTACATCGTTGGGTGAGTGCCTTGTCGGGTGTTTTGCACATAAGAATTTGAGAATGTCATTTCTGTTTCAAGAATTGAGCCAAAGCAATGGAGAAAAACTGTAATCAAGACAGATAACTTGGATGCAATATTGTTCCAAAACTGACAAACAGGGGAGCAATCCCAGAACATGTGAAGATATGTACCTTGAGTGTTTAGTGGGCAGAAAGTGCATAAAGGACTGGTAATTACATTCATGTGATGCATTTTCACAGGGGTGAGATACGTCCTATGAATGAAATTGTAGTGAATTTGCTGATGGTCTGGATTGCGTGATACTTCTGAGATATTAGACCATACATCATGCCAGTCTAGGCAATCACGTTCCCAGACCCTCTCAATTGGAAGGCTGAGGCGGCCAGGTGTCACCAAAAACTGATAGAGCTTAGATACCATACCGCTAGTTTTTGCCTGCATTGTAAATAATTTCCGGATAGGATGGATGGGCAAAGCTCCCTGCCAGGGGACACCATATGCCTTGAGTGCTGATCTTAATTGAAGGTAAAAGAAAAATGAGGAACGTGGTAGGCTGAATGCATTTTGTAAGTCAGCAAAAGATAACAGGCCAGTCTCGTTAAAAATGTCTTTTAGATAATTAACCCCCCTCTGTTCCCAATGCGGAGCTGTTATAGGCCTCCCACCAATCAGGAGTGCTTTATTGTTGAATAGTGGAGAAAGTGTATGCCAATTGCATGGTACATGGCAATATGTTTCAACCAATCTCCAGGTTTTGATAAGATGAGAGACAATAGGGCCAAAGCGCAGCTGGCATTGTTTTTTTAGAGATATTGGCAAAAAGAACGTCATGAAGTGACCATGGTTCTGTCATAGCACTTACTAAATCACGCTAGCACATTGAGGTGCTAGCGTCAATCCATGTAAGAAGAGGCCTTAACCCTTGTGTTGCCTTAGGGTCATTTTGACCCGAATCAATATTACACCCTCCCCCCGCTTTAGGATTCATTTGACCCCATTCAATGTTTAATGTCGGTGTTCTTTCGGTAGTCAACAAACAAACATAAAGTGCCTCACACTTAAACTTGGAAAACAATATTAATTCTAATAATTTTCTGGAGGTTTTAATTGCTGGCGTCAAATTGAACCCAAAGGGTAAAATATGTTAGTAAATATAAAGGTAACAGGAGGGTGAAACATTGAATCGGGTCAAAATGACCCAAAGGCGGGGGGAGGGTGTAATATTGATTCGGGTCAAAATGACCCTAAGGCAACACAAGGGTTAAGACAAAAGACCAAAAATAAAGTTTAAAGTTGGAAACTGAAAGACCACCATTCTCCTTTCTCCTCTGTAGAGTAGACTTTTTAAGTCGTGGCCGTTTGCCTTTCCAAATAAATTTTGATACCGCTGCCTCTAATTTATGCCAGTAGTCAGAAGGAGGAGAAAGAGGTAGCATAAGAGCTCACAAAATGAATCCTGGGTAAGATGTTCATTTTAACCACAGAGATACGGGCTTGAATAGACATGGGGAGACTCATCCATTTTTCCATATCTTACAATATGTTGTTCAGAGCAATAGAGTAGTTATGCTTAATAATCTTGTTTAAACAAGGAAACATATCAACACTGGTATTTAAACTGTTTAACAATAGGGATGCCATTGGCAGAGATGATTGAATTGCAAGCAGAGTTGTTTAGATGGAGTAAAGCAGACTTTGACCAGTTAATTATGAAGCCTGATAAGCTTCCATACTCCTCGCATAAGGAAAGAAGATGTGGAAGAGACTGAGAGGCGTTTTCCAAAAAGACCATCACATCATCCGCAAACAATGAGAGGTGATGCTGCGAATTTCGAATGCATATTGGTGACACCACGACAGATTGGCGAATGGCTTGAGCCAGAGGCTCAAGGGAGAGGACAAATAATGCAGGACTCAGGGGGAAACCTTGGCGTGAAGATCTAGAAACGGGGAATAAAGAGGAGAAGGTGCGTCCTATTAAGACTCGGGCTGAAGGGTTAGAATACATGACTAATTAACTTAATCATGCCAATGAAAGTGTTACCAAAGCCCATCACCTCTAAGACTGACCATAAGAATGGTCACTCAAGTCTGTCAAAAGCTTTCATTGCATCAAGAGAGAGAAGTGACATTGGTGTCTTACTGTCTTCTGCAGCATCAATAATGTGGAGAAGGCATGTTAAGTTGTAATAGTTTATTTTGATAACATCTGCAGAGGTCTTATGGTTTAAATTAATACATATAGAAAGATATTATAATAGACAATATTAAGGAGAATATTGATATTGTTATTAATGTATTATGAACCATAGGGGTAATGTTTACTCTATGCAAATGTAAATGGCAAGAATTAATGTATATTGCATGAGAGTGACTGTATGTTCGTATTATAGATTGACGAAGCCGGTTGAAATCTGTGAAGTGACTCACAATAACAAGAGACTTTTATTGTGAAGGTGACTAATGCGGACAAATAACAAGACGGGAATCTTATTGTGAAAGCGACTGGAACCGGAAGTGACTGTTTGACCGGAAACAGGAAGAGTATATGACTGCGTGTTTGTAGAGGGATCGTTCTCTTTCTCAGGTAGGCTGCGACGCGGCAGGCTGTGTCTCCCATGTGGAGCCTGCAGCCTGCAGCCGGCGCCGGGACACGAGGAGAGTGCTTTGAATGTTTGTTTCACTTTTCCTGCCATTAAATGTTGATAACTTAATCCACGCGCGTCCGGAAGCCTGTTTTTCCACCATCTGCGTAGTGCTCCAGTTTCAGAATACCTTACAATTTGGAAACCACGAAGGCGGAACTGAGATGGCTACCGTCGCTACGGCTTCGGACGCGTTCCTGCGGTGAGTAGTCCGTCAGAACACGAAGGGGCACAAGCAAGGAGTTTAACAAACGCTGTGTGTTTGTGTTTTATGTGTTTTGTTCCAGTCACGTTTGCATTTCTGCACGTTTTGTGGCATTTATGCGTGGTCTCCCACGTTTGGCCAGCGTAGTTGGTCGCACGCTTCGTGTAGCTGGTGTCTAGTCGTGTGTACGCGATTGTGTGTGTTTTGCATGTTTTGCGCGTTTTGTGGCATTTACGTGTGCAGGTCTCCCACGTTTTGGCCCGCGTGGTTGGTCGCACGCTTCGTGTCGCTGATGGGTAGTCGTGTGAGCGCGATTGTGTGTTTGTTTGTGTCTTTTTGTAGTGCGTTTGCACGGATGTTTGTCTCACGCTTTTCACGTGATTTTTTCTTTTTCTCTTCTGTTTTTCTTTTTACGTTCCTCGCCGTGTATTTTGTGTGTGTGCTGCCACGTGGTGCGTGTGTTGCCACGTGAGTGGCCTGTGTGTACTCGACACCAGGTGTGTCGCTGTTGAGTCTCTTTTCACGTCTTATCTTGTGTGTGTGTGGCCTTGTTGCTGTGTGTGTGAGCTGCCACGTGGTGCGGGTGAATGTGGCCTGTGTGTGACCTTTACACCAGGTGTGTCGCTGCTGCAACAGCGTTTGTGTGTGCTTCGCGGTTCATGTTTTTTGTCATATTGTGTGTCCTCATTGTTCCTTTGTTTTGTGAGTCACACGTTTTTGTAGACAAGACTTGCAGCTAGTTGATGTGCAAAGAGAGTTAGTACTGCAAGCAGGAAGTGTGCAGTCGCGTGGAAGTTCGTGGACCAGGATCATTACCTCCCATTGTATCCTATTGGTGTGACTGCACATTAGCTTGGTAGTTTGACACACATAGCCTAATCGGACGAAGACGACGCGGGGTCTAACTAAGACTACGCTAGAAATCTAATATAAAATCCTAAATTAGTGCGTGATCGTTGCTATTTACGAGATTAAAGTTACATAACGTAAGCGTGGCGGCCGTCGTGTTGAACGTGTCGCAGTTACAAGATCATTAGACCACATAGATCAGTTGAGTTGCCGTGTCTGGTATGGGGGATTCACAAAAGGGGACTTACTGATCCACTTGGATACAAGAGGTACAGCGTGTTTTTGTTTTGTGTTTTGTCCTGTTTAAATCCACCATTTTGAGTTCGCCTGAGAAGGAGGGACATTTGGCCTTTTGTTCGACCACATGGTCGGGGGTTGTAATACATTTACATAAAATTTCGATGTATTTTGTATGCTGTTCAATTTCACTGTATTCACCCTAATTTGCATTTTTTCCCAACTGCACTGCATCCACAAATTAGATACATAGTGTAGAATAAATTTCCTTTCGATTTCTTTCTAAAAATCGATTTACGATTTTTGAGGGATTTTGATCTGAAATTTTTTAGGAATGTCTGTGCTCTACATTTACATTTCCTTACATATATTAAGCCTCAGTACCTGATCCCCCTTAACAAGCAAGAAGTTGACTGCAACATGCATCCACCTTGAGTTTTCTGAATCAAAGGTTGTTTCAGAAAAAGGAGGGATGGAAGATGCAGAGACAGTTGTGGCTGGTACCGAGATGTGGCGTTCAAGGAGTGATCAGGTCTGACTGGCACACAGCTTTGCAACCAAACACTTAACACATTCAGAAACTAGAATGGGCACTCGGTAGAGCGCATACCTTCGCATATCACAAGATTGGGCATTGAATTATGAACATTTTGGCATTAGTTGCATGCCAATTGGACAAAAATGTATCGTGCTATGGTAAAAAAAGAGTTTGACCTTTCCATGACCTTGACCTTTGACCCGATTGATCCCAAAATCTAATCAAATGGTCCCCGGATAATAACCAATCATCCCACCAAATTTCATGCGATTCAAGAACATTTTGACCTGTTCATGACCTTTGACCTTGACCTTTGACCCGATCGATCCCAAAATCTAGTCAACTGGTCCCCGGATAATAAACAATCATCCCACCAAATTTCATGCGATTCGGTTCAATACTTTTTGAGTTCTGCGAAAGATTTTGACCTGTTCATGACCTTTGACCTTTGACCCGATCGATCCCAAAATCTAATCAACTGGTCCCCGGATAATAAACAATCATCCCACCAAATGTCATGCGATTCGGTTCAATACTTTGAGTTCTGCGAAAGATTTTGACCTGTTCATGACCTTTGACCTTTGACCCGATCGATCCCAAAATCTAATCAACTGGTCCCCGGATAATAAACAATCATCCCACCAAATTTCATGTGATTCGGTTCAATACTTTTTGAGTTTTGCGAATAACACGCATACAAATAAATAAATAAATACACAGCGATCAAAACATAACCTTCCGGCATTTTCAATGCGAAGGTAACAAGTCATTGCAAGGACCTCGGAGCGGCCTCAATGTAAGTGGTTTCACACAGTGACACCATTTCACATTTTTGTAATTATGTTCATATCTGAGACATTAGAGCTAGAGTTAGGACTGCAACACAGGAAGATGTGTGCAGATAACATCGACTCTCACTGCTCACTGTCTCCTGTCATTACAGTTTTTCTCCATTGCTTTGGCTCAATTCTTGAAACAGAAATGACATTCTCAAAACAACTCGTGCAAACCTCCAAACCACTGGGCACTTGTTCACAACAGATTTGAATTTCTCATTCCTTTCATCAAATTGCAATTGTTTTAGAAACTCCTTGCAAATGACAAGTACAATTGCCTACAGCTTGCACACATTTCAAATGATTTAGCACATCTGTGCAAATGGTTAGGTACAATTGCCTTCAGTTAGCCCAATTACCAATTGAATACATCTGGCTGGTCTAAACTGACTGTTGCTTCTCAGTCAAGTGGTTGTTCTCTGCAAAACATCTTGGCATCATTTCCTTGTTTACATCATCACCTGCACAATAGTTTACTCCACTGTCAAAATCGTTCAGGCACATAATACCATGAAAAACATCATGGTATATACTGTAATATGGATCTCTTGGATCATCGGCTTCATTTTAAGGTGCAACTAGAACTTTACTAATCAAGGGGGATTTTCTCACATCCGATCACCAATCACACAGTCATTTTAGTGAGCTGACAGGTGCTATCCAGGAGTATAAATGCTTCCATCAAATATCGAGGGCGTGACAAAGTTCAGTAGAGTTTACAGTATGAACATGGAAGCACCTGGCCAGGTAAACGAACAAGGGCAACTGCCTGTTCGAGGAAGAGGAGGAAGAAGAAGAGGAAGAGGAGCAAGGGTGCGTGGTGGTGGAGGGTGTATGAGCATTGGGCTCTAAACCAGAGGTCCCTTCTCCAGGCAATGGATGCTGCTTGTGCCGATGTCACAGCAGACCGGTGCAGGGGATGGTTGCGTCATGCACAGCGATTCTTCCCCCGTTGCATCGCAAGGGAGAACATCAGATGCGATGTTGAGCAGGAGAGTGAGGATGAACTCCAGCTTTGAACTCCAGCTTTGCTTTACTTTCCTACTGTATGTTTTGTTACAGTCGTGTAGGCTATATTTAATTTTATTTTTGATGTGCTTTTTGTTTGACACTATTTTTTGCTGTACACATTTTCTGTTTCTGTTTTTCAATTACTGTAAGAATTTCCACGGCAGTATAAGTGCAATACAGTATGTGATGTGAAACCTTGTTGGCTCCTCTTGAATGAATCTTTGTTCTGTTTGATACACATAGTATTCTGGAAAGAAAACATCTCCTACAGTAACCATTCAGTGTCACAGGACTAAGCCAAGATTGAATTGTGCACATGAGGGATATTTCTATGGTCCACTGCCATACTGACAAAACATCGAAACATTTTGACCCGCAGTGTTTAAACAATGACGAAGGGACTTTTCATTTTGGGGGCACTGACTATTTGTATGAGAAAAGGAATGAGTTTTGAGTGATGAGTTGTCTGTTTTGGGAGAGATATGACCTTTTGCAGGTGTGCCATAGTGTTTTGCTAAACCATCTCGGTTATTTTGGCAAATGTATTTAAAGCTTTGAGAATGTCCTTTTTTTCAAGAGAGAGATGAGCCACAGCAATCGAGAAGGAAGTTTTCATTTTGGGGGCACTGACTATTTTTATGAGAAAATGATTTGGGTTTGAAGCTTGAGTTAAATGTTTTGGGTGAGATATGACCTTTTGAAGGGGATCTATGTAGTTATGCTGAACCATATATGCTATTTTACCAAATGCACTAAGAGCTTTGAGAAAGTAATTTCTGTTTCAAGAATTGAGCCAAAGCAATGGAGAAAAACTGTAATGGCACCTCGATGTGCAAATGTTTTGTTTTTCCCCATAAGCTGTTTTAGGGTTCGAGCATGAGAAAGGAGGGTGCTGGACGAATACCTGCCTGCTATCAGATCCTAGTAGGATTTGAATATTTCTATGCCCTAGTCAAGGGCCATAGATAGGATCAATTACATTTATCATAACCATTAAAGATAAATAAAGTTAGATTGGATTGGATAAGTAATTGAGACTCTGTTGGACGGGGTGAGAAGCTGCTCCTCCGACTCAGTTAAAAATTGCGAATTCAAGCCTAGAAAGTATTAGATACTTATTAAATATAGAAATTAAAATATAGACAATTTTTCATAGTCAAGTGTCACATTCTGTATAGAGCCGGCCTAGTGGCCGCTGTGTTGTGTTGTGTTTTCTCATTCTCTTCAACAACTACACCTGACGCTCCAGCATCGACCTCCATCGTGTGCTGACTGCCTGCTGTGAGGACCTGCCATGAGGAGCTGCCCATAGGAGCATCGGACACCATCATCACCTGGCTCAGAGAGACTGAGGAGCAGACGGAGCCATCCTGAGGACCCCTGCGATGCCATTCGGAGCAGAGGACAGAACGATGCAGAGGAAGAGGGACAGATGACATCATGTGGATATGCGAATCCACCGACGGACCGACGGCTCAGCCAGTGACAACCATGAGGAGTAAATATCTCCCCAGGGGCTGGGACGCCCGGGGAGGTATGAGACAGGTTCCAGAGACAAGGCTTTTCGACCAGAGAACCACTGCATGCAGGTAGCTGCATGTTGGCCGAGATCCTTGAGAAGTCCTCAGCTGAGATTAGTGAGTGTGAATTGCTGGTAGACAGTTAACTGCTTGCAGTCTGTGGACGCAGTAGTTCATGCTCCCTCAGCTGAGTGGGACGATCGCAACCATCATTGACAATGAGGAACTGGAGTTGCAGAGCATGTATGCGGAGGGACTGGATTCACAGGGATGCACAGACACCTGCACAGATAGACACTTAGACAGTGCACACGTTACATCAACCGGAACCATCAGGACAGCAAGATTTTTACCTGTGTGATGAATACATTCACACTGACACTTAGTGTTATTTAGTTTCCTTGAGAAGCAGGGATGAAAGGAGAGAGTGATCTTTTTCCACAGGGATGCTGAATGATAATGAGTGATAATTAAAATGTTGTACAATGTTTGTTTACATAGAGCGTCAAAATAAAAGGGCTATTACTTTGTTGTTTATACTATTGGATAAGTATAAAAGGAGGGATTGTTAAGTTGTAATAGTTTATTTTGATAACATCTGCAGAGGTCTTATGGTTTAAATTAATACATATAGAAAGATATAATAGACAATATTAAGGAGAATATTGTTATTAATGTATTATGAAGCATAGGGGTAATGTTTACTCTATGCAAATGTAAATGGCAAGAATTAATGTATATTGCATGAGAGTGACTGTATGTTAGTATTATAGATTGACGAAGCCGGTTGAAATCCGTGAAGTCTCACAATAACAAGATACTTTTATTGTGAAGGTGACTTTTAATCCAGTCAAAAACGAGACGGGAATCTTATTGTGAAAGCGACTGAAACCGGAAGTGACGGTTTTGACCGTAAACAGGAAGAGTATATGACTGCGTGTTTGTAGAGGGATCTTTCTCTTTTCTCAGGTAAGCCCCGAAGGGAAGGTTGTGCTCTCGGAAGGTGCCGGGAGCCTGCAGCCTGGACACGAGGAGAGAGCGCGTTGAATGTTTGATTCACATTTCCTGCCATTAAATGTTGATAACTTAATCCATGCGCGTCCGGAAGCCTGTTTCTCCACCATCTGCGTAGTGCCTCAGTTTTGAGAATACCTTACAGCACACACGGATTCCACATTAATTTTAGTGACTTCCGAGCGGCGGGCTCGGGCGTCATTACCACCGGCGTGTATTACAATCCGACTGTATCTCCGCTTGTCCTTAGCCAGCAGCTTCAAACAAGACTCCACGTCGCCCGCTCTGGCCCCCGGGAGGCACACGACTCTGGTCCGCGGCTTCGCTATTTTCACGTTCCTGACTATAGAGCTCCCGATAACCAGGGTGTGTTTCTCAGCGGGTGTGTCGCTGAGCAGGGAAAACCGGTTGGAAATGTGAAGTGGTTGGTGCACAGCGAGCTTCTGTGTAGACTTACTACTCCTGCGAACAGTTACCCAACCACCCGGCTGCACGGTTACCGCCGGGGAACAGCTATCAGCTGACTGTAGCTCCGCGCCGGCTACGGGAGAGGGCGGGCTAACTAGCATAGCTGTCTGAGCTTCGATGGCGCGGAGCCGTGCATCTAACCCACTTAGACCTGCCTCCAACCTAGCAAATAAGCTACACTTGTTGCATGTATCGTTATCATTAAGGGAGGCAGGGGGATAACTATACATGAGACACACTGAGCAAGAGGGAGCGGGAGGGGGAGAAGAAGAAATCATGCTCGCTGCTGAGCTGGCAACCGGAGCTTACCGGAAGAGTGAGATGATGTGTTCAGGAGCAGCTGGGAAAATGCATCCCTAAGGAGAGAAAAAAGAGGAGATAGGTGCTCAGTGCATCCTAAAACGTCCCCCGGCAGCTATAATGGTGTGTTCACACCGGACGCGGCGAAAAAATTCTCGACGCGTCTGACGCAGCACTCTCGACGCGCGTCGGAGAAAAAGTGTGTTCAGACCAGACGCGTCGCGACCGCAGAGTACTTCCACTTTTTAGTGGACTGAGCAGCACTCCCACTGCGCTTCTCGCTGCTCTCTCTCTTCTTCTCTCTTTGATACGTGTCTGAGACTTTTCCACCTCCGGCAGCAGATCTCCTCTGCCATGAAACACATATGCCGGCGGTTGGTTCATAGTAAAGTACAACAAATAGCTTCTCCGACCTTCTTCCACGCTTCATCTTTATAGCTACGGTTTCGGTAAGTAAAAAGAGTTGTGTCATAAAGTTCGGGGTGCCCACAGACGGCGACAATAATCTTTTCCTCCACTTTCTAAACCGGCAGGACGATGACGAGCGGAGCTGCTCAACGCTGATTGGCTGACGCAACTATGACTCACGCGTTTTTGCTGCCGGAGTTGGGAAATTTCAACTCGCGCGTCGACGAGCTGCGTCTGTTCGCTCTGTTCGCCCCGCGGCAAACCCTCTGTTCGTGCTGCTTCAAACGCGTCTGACGCGCTGCTCGCTGGAATATACGCAGCTGTGCATTGACTTTGCATGTAATCTCGACGCGCGTCGAAATTTCGACGCGTCCGGTGTGAACACACCATAAGCCTATAGCAGCACACTGCTGCAGCTGTATATATAAATTAAATCAAATATGTTGACTGTTCTTATATTATTACAGTAAAAACTAAAAGTTGTTCTGGAGTTATCAGCTGAAAGGAATACAATAAAGTAGATGTGGAAAAATGTTGCTCACTGGTGGCAAAAAGTGTCATCTTGGTCATTTTGAGTCCAGGTCCAAAGAACAGCTCAGTACCAGTGGCGGCTGGTGAAATTTCTTTTGGGGGGGCACAGTTGGGTGACACGATTTAAATAGCACTCAACAATGAGAAGAAAAGAGGTTTTGAGGAGAATATTGTAAAAAAACAAAGCTTTATTTCAAGAACACACCGTCCAATAACAACTATCAACAAACTGTAACTTTAGCATGAGAGGTTCAGAGCAGAATGCCTTAAGAAACATTGGGTTGGGTTTCAGAGGTTTACAGAATAAAAGAGGTTCACCCTCACATGAAAGAGGTTCAGAGCAGAAAGATGTTATCATCAGCATCACGTTACATTGGGTGTTTGACAGAGTAGACCCCACTACATGTAAAGAAAAGTAGCCCTCCTCTCTTTAAAGTTGGCAAACTTCTCAATAACTCTCTGGTTAAAGTCAATCATGTCTGTGACGAGCCGGTTTCCATTATTCTTGAGGGAATGCGTCTGTTTTTCAGAACTTCTTCGTTGTGTTTTCAATGCCAGTTCGGTCTCCTTCTGCTGCTCTGCTATCCTCTTCAAACAGGGTTAGCTTCATGCTGTTAGCTAGTTAGCTTCATGCTGTTAGCTCGATGCTGCGGCAAGATTTGTGCTTCTTACACTTGTCTGAAGCTCTTTAGATCCCTCATCCCGTTGTAGTCCAGAGAGTTTCAGTCCCAGGACTTTGGAACAACAGACAGGGGAAACTAAACAGCGCATTTCAGAGCTGCCAACTTTTCAAAAAACCTTGGAGTGAGATTTTGTCGGGGGTGACCAAAATGTTGCCGCGCACGCAGCCACACATGTTGGTGGCTCAAATATCAGGAAATTTGAATAAATTTGGCGTTGTACCCATGTTGTACCCTGCATTCTGGCCTGGCAAAGGTCATTTGTGAGACATCTTTGCTACCTTAAAGAATTAAAATGGGTTTTAATAACTCTACTCTCATTTACAAAAACATGCCTAATTCTATTGCACACATGTCCTGTCTTTGTTAAATTCTTTAGAATACATCTTACTTGTTCAAAGTACTGTTTGGAAATTTTTTGAGAGGGTCCTTTTCCTAGGTCTGCAAATAAAAAGATAAATGCTATGTGGGCAGCCTTAATAAACAATGCTATGTTTTGAGCATGCAGTTTACCAAGAGGTTAACAAGGTGCTCTCCTGCTGCTCCTTATGACAGCTGAGTTTCATTCAATTCACCACACCAAAACACACCAAATTATTTCTTTCAAGATTTAAAGTTTAAGAGAGTGAGTACTTAATTGAACCACATGTCATTAACAGGGCTCTCAAGTTTTGAAGACAGGGAAGAGTTACATATCTATCCCCCCCCCCCCCCCCCCAGAACGAAACTTTCGGATATCAGTCGCGCGCAATTCCAGGATGCTTTATTGTCATTGGTTGCTGGATTGAATCTTACCCAGATACGTTCTTTTTCCGATTGGCTATTGTGTAGCCCATTTCTTTTTTTTGATTGGCTGATAAGTGGCACCTCACAGCAGAACTCCAGGGGAGCGCTTGATTCCTCCATGGTGAGGGCAGCGCGGCCAGCTCATGTTTGCGTGCTGCGGCACATTAAAACATTAAATAACCAAGAGGTTTTTTTCAGCGTGATAAATACGATGAGTGGAGGGGGTGCGTGACTTAAGTCCGAAATGCGTGACTGTCACGCTCAATGCGTGACACTTGAGAGCCCTGCTCACTGAGCATCCAGCTAACCAGCTCCGGTTAGCAACTTGCTCACGTAGCTCCGTGGAGCTCTCTGGGCTGAGGGAACGATACCGGTCTCTGATTGGCCGAATAGTCCAATCACGTGAAATAAGAAACAATGTCATTGGCCAGGGCGCACATTTTTGCGCCCCAAGATTCACATTTCATCCGCCATTGAGAAGCCGTCCTTGCCGCAACGACCGTGAAATGTTTGCTCGCTGCCGTACACACGTTTGGCCGGCGCCCATAAAAAGGGGAGGGGCTTCTCTCAGTGATGAGTGGCAATATGTTATTTTTGGTCACATTTAATTTAAGTGGTTGTTGACAGGTTTACGGTCTCCCACACACATTTAGCGCGTCAACATGGTTTATTTCTTATTCAAATTATTTGGTATATGTTTTTTGAAAGTATATATTATATTTTTTTCATCTCAACATTTTAAGAGGGGCGGCGCCCTAGCGCCCTCTATGGACGTACCGCCACTGCTCAGTACATGTAAGAGACATAAAGCTCAAAACATATAATTGGCTGTGAGCAATATTTTGTATTCATTTGTTATATCACCATGATAATGTTTGTAAAATATTAAATAAACACCAACGACCATTTTTTATAATTGGCTTGGTTTATTGCATGAAATAAAAAAATTACAAATATTTCTTTACAAAACAGGATCAATTCTGAAAATAAATATTTTTTTGTCTGCATTGTCAATGCTGGGAAAGAAAACAGATTGATATACACATGGCCATAAAGATTTCACAACTCAAGTGATGAGATCATAATCATACCTCGTGCCAAGGTCTACATCACAATGCAGAGGATAGCATTTTACAGGCTGTCCTGTTCACACTAACTCCTTAATCTGAGGGTGACTCGTACCATCGTGGATCAGATGTATGATTCTATAACATTTGCAGCACAGTGAAAGTGTGCATGAGCACTACAACAATATGTGTTCACATTGTCAATACTGTCCACAAATTTTCTCCTGAAGATACAAAAAAATATATATATTTAAAATTTAAATACAAAGGTTGTAATAGAAATATCAAAAGTCATTTTCCCTTAGAATTTGGCTGCACATCACTTTAAAATATATATATTTTGGGGAATTTAACAAAATACTTGAACAGGTCATGAAAATATTATTTGTTTTACTGTCTAAATCATGATTGTTCATTTGACCCTACATATGTGCACATGATATTTTAGCAGGTTGACATCCCAGAAGCCTTTGCAGAGGAAAGGGAGTAAGAAATCAGTAGAACATTTACAACAATGGTTTGTGGTGAAAATCTTTGGGGAAACTTGTGTTTTAGGGTTAGTGTTTAGCTGTATAACACCCAACAGTATTTCCTTTTATATTCAACATACAGAATGTCCATTTATTTATGTGAAATGAAAACAGACCAAGTAACACTAGGTTTCAGGTCTGAAGTGATACAACCTCATCTGTCCCACAATTCTTCTGCTATAATCTAAACCTCATTTCCTTGTTATCCAACACATCCATTACTCTAAATGTGCAAAATATATAATTATTTCGTTTTATATTTAATCTTATTTCCATACATTTTAATTTCACATTCATGTTTTGTTTTACTTTGGGTTTGGGCCAATATCAATATCAAAGGGTACCTATTCACTCAGTAATATGCTAATTATATGCTTTTCCTGTGAAAATAACTGTACATCACATTGTTAGTTTTTATATATACATACATTCATAAATATATATATATTAGTGCTGTGAAAAATAACGCATTAACGCGTTATGATTAAATTACAGGATTAATTAGTTTAAAAAAAAAATGCATTTAAGGCATGCGCAGAATGAGCTTCCAATACGTCTGTTGTTGGTCGTCTCTAACCAGCAGCATGTCATTCTGTCTCTACGTGTCGCGTTGTTAACTACTCCGATCTCCGTCTCGCGCGCCGAAATGTATATATCCGTCTTTTATGTTCTCACAAAAATATACAGAGAATACCGGTAAATCATGATTAATCCACAGAAACCTGTGATTAACCTGATTACAATTTTTAATCGTTTCACAGCCCTAATATATATACACATATATATATATATGCATATATAAATATGCATATAAATAAATATATACATAAATATAAATATATGTATACATACATACACACAGTGGGTATGGAAAGTATTCAGACCCCTTTACATTTTTCACTGTTTCTTTGCAGCCATTTGCTAAAATCAAAAAATGTAGAAATGTTTGCAAATTTATTAAAAGAGAAAAACTGAAGTATCACATGGTCATACATATTCAGACCCTTTGATGTGACACACATATTTAACTCACATGCTGTCCATTTCTTTTGATCCTCCTTGAGCTGGGTCTAGTCCTACATTAGAGTCCAGCTGTGTCTAAATAAACTGATTGGACTTGATTAGGAAAGGCACACACCTGTCTATATAAGACCGTACAGCTCACTGGGCATGTCAGAGCAAATGAGAATCATGAAGTCGAAGGAACTGCTCACGGAGCTCAGAGACAGAATTTTGGCAAGGCACAGATCTGGCCAAGGTTACAAAAGAATTTCTGCAGCACTCAAGGTTCCTAAGAGCACAGTGGCTTCCATAATCCTTAAATGGAAGAAGTTTTGGGACGACGAGAAATCTTTCTAGACCTGGCCGTCCAGCCAAACTGAGCAATCGTAGAAAAAAAGAGCTTTGGTGAGAGAGGTAAAGAAGAACCCAAAGATCACTGTGGCTGAGCTCCAGAGATGCAGTAGGGAGATGGGAGAAAGTTTCACAAAGTCAACTATCACTGCAGTCCTCCAACAGTCGGGGCTTTATGGCAGAGTGGCCCGACGGAAGCCTCTCCTCAGTGCAAGACATATGAAAGCCTGAATAGAGTTTGCCAAAAAACATATGAAGGACTCCCAGACTATGATAAATACGATTCTCTGGTCTATGATGAGACCAAGATTTAACTTTTTGGCATTAATTCTAAGCGGTATGTGTGGAGAAAACCAGGCACTGCTCATCACCTGCCCAATACAATCCCAACAGTGACACATGGTGGTGGCAGCATCATGCTATGTGGGTGTTTTTCTGCTGCAGGGACAGGACGACTGGTTGCAATTGAAGGAAAGATGAATGTGGCCAATTACAGAGATATCCTGGAAGAAAACCTCTTCCAGAGTGCCTTGGATCTCAGACTGGGCCGAAGGCTTACTTTCCAACAAGACAATGACCCTAAGCACACAGCTAAAATAACAAAGGAGTGGCTTCGGAACAACTCTGTGACCATTCTTGACTGGCCCAGCCAGAGCCCTGACCTAAACCCAATTGAGCATCTCTGGAGGGACCTGAAAATGGCTGTCCACCAACCAACGTTCACCATCCAACCTGACGGAACTGGAGAGGCTCTGCAAGGAAGAATGGCAGAGGATTCCCAAATCTGGGTGTGAAAAACTTGTTGCGCCATTCCCAAGAAGACTCATGGCTGTACTAGCTCAAAAGGGTGCTTATACTCAATACTGAGCAACGGGTCTGAATACTCATGACCATGTGATATTTCAGTTTTTCTTTTTGAATACATTTGCAAAAATCTCTACATTTGTTTTTTACTGTCAAGATGGGGTGCTGAGTGTACATTAATTAGAAATAAAATGAACTTTTTTCCACAAAGGGGGCAGGTCTAACGGCCTGAATCCATTATGTATTTAAAACACGTACGGCTTTGTGTGAAACACTTCTGTAACATCTTATGAACCAGCTTGTTGATTCATTGAGTATAGTAAGATCTGCTAAGCATTATAATATGACGCTTTAATTCATTTATCACAGTTAATGGATCCAGTGCTGTATTGTTTCTTTCTGTCAACTTTCATGTTGGCCATACTGCACCTATGAGATGCTATACTTGTTTTTATAAAGGTAATACAATGCTTTTATAATGAGGTTCCTTTAAGTTACTATAAAATGTACAAAATCGTCTTTTTAAAGAAGCCAGAAATGCATAATACTAATACTTACATGATATCATATGTAACGCCTGAGATTATGTTTGGAACACTGTAAAGGTTTCTTGCCTTTGATACTGTGCGCTTTGAAAAGTCCCTTTTTTTCACGTCATGTTAATTGCAACAAGTTGTGCATCTTGGAGAGGAAATGTTAAAGCACGACCAGCAGAGTTGCAGACTTGGGTCCCCTTAAGTAACCTTGACAGCGGACTTCTGATGAACACAGAGAAAATAAATGTAGGGCACACCAATGAAGGCCCATTTCTCGTTTGGCCAGAACATGATGACAGGTCCACGCTCCGGAGCCTCAGTTGCAACGTCAAAGTAGGCGAAGCAAACGCAACTCAAGTAGGAAGCCAGACAAATGAGAATGTGCCTGTAAAAGCAAAGTTTGAATTAACCAAACTGCCTAAGAAAAGACTAAGCATATTAAGGTGTTGTTGCAAATAAATGTTCAAGCTAAATAGTCTACATGTAGAGTAAGAAAGAGTTCTACTTGTTTTCAATTCCAATCACCTCGTTTCTGATGTTTGGCTTACATTTTATTTCTTGTTTCATTGTTTCTGATTCTTGCTGCACTTATTCTGGTTTCAACAAGATTTTAACTTAACTTTAAACAGAAAATGACTTGATAAGATGCAGATATTGTTGTGTAAAAATAATTAGTGTACATTGAGTAGATTGACCAAACCACACTAACTTTAAACTTACCAAGCACAGTGTAAGTAGGGAAAGTTGACAGATGACCACATCTCACAGAATATCCGATCACTGATCCAGCAAAGCAGAGCCAGTGCCCACCAGATCCCTGAGATCAGACCCAACTTGAACACACGTGGGTTTTCACACCTGCAATGACCAAAGAGAGCACTGAGAAATGTGTACAACTGTGAAAACACAACAATATGTACTTAGTTTGGTGCATCTAATACCTTAGTGCTTACAATCTGTCTATGCAGATACACAAAATAAAAAAACGAATAAAAACCAAATGGGAACCTTTTTGTATTTTTGGTGAGCATATAAACCTAAAATTGAAAATACATTAAAAAAATGGAATTGCTTTTCAGACTTGCTTTAGCAGATTCTTTTTTTGGGGCTGTAACAACTCCATGGCCGTCACCCGTGGATTTCCCCCCAAAGCACCAGAGATTCAACGCCAATACCGGGATATTTGACAACATACTATATTTTGCAACAGAGCGCACAACGGCACCTCTGCTCACTCCCTGTCCTCCACTTTAATTCTTTCAGACCGCAGACTCTGTCTCTGCTTCCCTCTGCTCTTTGCTGCACTTATATGGCTGCTGGCTGATAGCCAATCAGCCAGAGCAGATGGCTGATTACAAACCAGCCAGCAGCCGAGGCCAATTAGAGACCCCGCCCGTCTAGCTGCCACAGGGGCCATTTATATTATCAAATTAAATATGTTTTTGCCCACTATTTGGCAGTCGCACAATATTGACATATTGTCACCTTTTAATTTAATACAATGTGCAAATGGCTGTTTGCTTTGGCTAAAACTGAGAATGGACCAAAACATTGGTATTATTAGTTATGGGACAGAAAACCCCAACAGTGTGCAGAAATATGTTCAAACACGGAAACTGCAGACAACATGGAGAAACATAAAACATAGGACTATCTCCACCTGTAGTTTCAGGTTGACACATATGGGAGAAATCATTTTATTTTCAGTAAATACAATTTCATTATAATCAATAAAAATAATTATTTGGGATAGATGGGATTTTTTTTCTTCTCCATATTCTTTCAAACCTGGGGCATTTTCATCCTCCCAGAGTGCAATAATTCATACATATTTTGCAATGCTTTAACTGTCTATAGTTCCCACTCTATCTAGCTGGGGGGCTGTTATACTTTCTGCCTCTATCTGCCTGATGGATCATGGAGGTCTGGATTGTGGAATATGCCTACTACCAACTATGCCATGGCCCTGTTGATGCTCTGCCCACTCCTCCTCTCTACCTCCATCTGCCTGATGCATCAAGGAGGTCTGGATCATGGTCCATGCCTACTACCAACTATTCATACACTGTCATATTCATTGAATGTGTTTGAACTCTAATGTGTCCTTCTGTACACATGACATCTATTGCACCCGTCTATCCGGGGAGAGGGATCTTTCTGTTGCTCTCCTGAAGGTCTCTTCCCTTTATTTTCCCTGTGAAAGGGTTTTTTCCATTTCTTGGGAGTTTTTCCTGATCCGATGTGAGGTCCTGGGACAGGGATGTCGTATGTGTACTGATTGTAAAGCCCTCTGAGGCAAATTTGTAATAATGGGCTTTACAATATAAATTGAATTGAATTTAATTATAGTTATAGCTTGGATGTCCATACCAGGATGTTACATTGTAGGTTGGCACATTTATTTGTATCTTCTTTCTTTTTGGGAGCTGATGGAACTGTGATCCAAGTATTCTGGTATCCAAGCAAATATCTCCTAGCGGACAGACCACTGACCTACAGAGACATATGCTAACCCAAAGTGCCACTGCCAAAACTATTCTAGTCCTGTCCTTCTTAGCCACAACAGTTACACCACCACTGCTGGTGGCTGAGGCATAACAAGGCAAGGAAGTCTGACTAGATTGTGTAGTTACTGTGACATAGTTCACCACCTTCCTTTAAGACAAAGCGTTTGATGAGATAATCATGTTTCAAGCCTTAACTTTGAGTTACCATTGTTTCATGGAGAGACACATGTTGGAGTGACACAAAGACTTTCCAGAAAGCATTTTAGCACAATGAGATTTAAATGAAGCAACAAGCCAGTGAAAAATGTAAGTGCTTGTCTAAAGTTAAGGAGCAGCCATCATGTCTGCATCAATGGAAAGAGAGGTAGTGTGCCATTCAAAAGCGAAAACAGTTGCTTCCAAGCTTACAGTACAAGATTCATAAAGTCGGTGAAGCGTCTCATATATTTTATCAAACGATTGAACGATATTTCCGTTTAAGTAACATCGTGAGCTCCTGGTCATACCAGTCTTAAGTCAGGCTGAAGCCGCAGAAGTTCGGGAATATGTTGAATTTAGGAAGGGTGCGTTGGTGTCACAGCTACTCATCAGTAACAGGATGTACACAAATAGATGGCCAATGATACACATTGGCAAAGGGAAATAGGCCATTAAATTGTCATCAATATTCTATTTTACTGTGAAGAAGTTCTTTTTAAAAAACTTTTTATTGAAGACTTAAAAAACATTTTTATTGACATGCTATGAATATTTTTAAATTTGGTATCTTTTATTAAAAAAAGGAACTTTAAAAAAACTTTATTGACAAACTATGTGACTTAAACAACTTTTATTGAAATACTATGATTTTTTACTCGCTTTTTATTGACAAACTATGTGACCTGAAAAACTTTTCTTGGCATTATATGATTTTTACAACTGCCATAAATAGGCAAACATACCTTCCTGCTCACAAACACTGACCAGCCCACACAGCTAGATGCCGTGCCTATCAGCCCAAACAGAAACTTGCAAGAGAAGAAACAAGACACAAAACCAGGACTTCTGCTTGGAGACGCAAGCATCAGGAAGTGTGATGAGGTTAAATGTTGGAGGCAAAGATAAGTGAAGGAAAGACCAGTCTGTCCATCTGGGGTGGAACACTATTGAGAGGCTTCTCTCACTCAGGAGAATAAAGGAAAAGGATGCACAGAATGAGTGAAACAAGGCCTGATATTTCACAAAGGCACTGAAGGGGTTTCTGCATTGGTTTTCATGTTTTAAATTCTTAACTTTAATATTAGATGTCAAACTCTGATATGTGACAATACAAGTCAAAACATGTTTTGTTTTTATAAATTGTGTCTTATTTCCAAATATGTTCAAAATGCTCATCTGACCACTTTTGCTTCTTGACCCATCAGACTTATGTTTAAGCAACGTCACCACATTAAAAAACGTCAGCAATTAACTTGATCGGTAAGAATGTTGTGTTTAAAGAAAACAATGGCCAAAACTACAAAAAATAAGACGTCAAAGAATCCTCCTTTGCGTACAAAATGAGAAAAATCTACTTTTTAAAACTTGGGCATATTACATTTATAGAATTTTAATGTGTGATCTGTTAATATGTGAATATGAGAGTACAGTTATTTTGTATAAATGTCTTTTTGTATTCATATTTGTTTGGACTTTGGGGTTACGCCTTTTTCAACATGTTTTTTTTAACACTTGGTTCACAAAATGTATCTGTTGTTTTTAATAAAAAATAAAAAGTATGGTATAATACACTTACACACTATGGATCCGCCTCTTAGCTTGGTGATGTGCCTTGTAATTTACTATCGACTCACACAGTTGAAAAACAGGTGAAAAGGGTCAACTTCAAAAACCTGAAGAACCAATTGTCAAAAGATGTTGCTAAGATATAGTAGATTCAATTTCCCCACACGTCATATTGTATTATCATTTGGTCCCAGGCTGGAAAAAACTCACAAGAACTTTCAAAACATAGACAGAGCACAACACTTCATACTGTGAACGCAACAACATGCCTGTAACTAGCTAAAAACAAAAAATGTCACAATGTGAATTATACCAGGGATGCAGTCGATTGCTACAATAACAGTCCACATTACATATTACAATTGGTGCAAACATAACATGAGACATACTGAGAGTCAGGATGCCCTAGTTACCCCATTCTTCCTGCTGATGCCTCACTTTTTATTGAATGTGTCATCTGTTCGGCATCATATAAAAATGTAGTTTTAGGTTCCATATCCTGTTGTTTACCACACAGCGGATTTAAGGCATTATTTGGCTTTGGGTTGCTAACATACAATAGTGAAAAAGAGGCCCCATCACGCGATACAAAGCCAATGGTGAGTGATACATTGTTTTCCCCTCCAGCACGGTCTGGACTCAGTTGCGCTTCGTCTCTGTTAATTGTATGATTCCTGTAATATAATTACAAAGTATAACCTTATGACCTCTGATAATATTGTCATCCTCCTCCTCCTCCTGCTCCTGCTGCTCCTATAACTTTGTTTTTTTCCCACTGACAAGATGTGTTTCACTATGTCCGGGAGGCAGACACAGTCACCTCATTTAAGAGTAGACTTAAGACTTTCCTCTTTGACAGAGCTTATAGTTAGGGCTGAATCAGGTTTGCCCTGGTCCAGCCCCTGGATATGCTGCTATAGGCTTATAGGCTGCTGGGGGACGTTTTTGGATGCACTGAGCACCTATCTCCTCTTTTCTCTCTCCTTATGGATGAATTTTCATCTCTCAATCACACATTACTAACTCTGCTTTCTCCCCGGAGTCCTTTTGACTTCACGTCTCATAGGGTCATCGGACCCTATGAGACGGCATAGATCCTATCTGCCTGATGGATTATCGAGGTCTGGATCGTGGAATTCCTGCTACCAACTACGCCACTGCCCTGTTGAGACTCCGCCCACTGTTGAGACTCCGCCCACTCCTCTCTACCGCCATCTGCCTGATGGATCGTGGAGGTCTCCATCGTGGAATATGCCTACTATGAACTATTCATACACTGTCATATTCATTGAATGTATTTTAACTCTAAATCTGTCCTTCTGTACACATTACATCTATTGCACCTGTCCATCCTGGAGAGGGATCCTCCTCTGTTGCTCTCCTGAAGGTTTCTTCCCTTTTTTCCCCGTGAAGGGTTATTTGGGAGTTTTTCCTGATCCGATGTGAGGTTTTGGGACAGGGATGTCTTTGTGTACAGATTGTAAAGCACTCCGAGACAAATTTGTAATTTGTGAAATTGGGCTATACAAATAAACTGAATTGAAGTATCTAGTATGCCCAGAGACTGTATATAAGAACAGCACAGGTCCACTGAATTTAGCCACTCAGCTTTCCCCATTAGAGCTGCAAACTTTTGGAACACCCAGCACCATCAGACCAGGCTCCACTCGTCTCTAAATATAAATCATGGCTGAAACATAACCAACTAGAATGGGCACTCGGTAGAGCGCATACCTTCGCATATCACAAGATTGGGCATTGAATTATGAACATTTTGGCATTAGTTGCATGCCAATTGGACAAAAATGTATCGTGCTATGGTAAAAAAAAGAGTTTGACCTTTCCATGACCTTGACCTTTGACCCGATTGATCCCAAAATCTAATCAAATGGTCCCCGGATAATAACCAATCATCCCACCAAATTTCATGCGATTCAAGAATATTTTGACCTGTTCATGACCTTTGACCTTGACCTTTGACCCGATCGATCCCAAAATCTAGTCAACTGGTCTCCGGATAATAAACAATCATCCCACCAAATTTCATGCGATTCGGTTCAATACTTTTTGAGTTCTGCGAAAGATTTTGACCTGTTCATGACCTTTGACCTTTGACCCGATCGATCCCAAAATCTAATCAACTGGTACCCGGATAATAAACAATCATCCCACCAAATTTCATGCGATTCGGTTCAATACTTTGAGTTCTGCGAAAGATTTTGACCTGTTCATGACCTTTGACCTTTGACCCGATCGATCCCAAAATCTAATCAACTGGTCCCTGGATAATAAACAATCATCCCACCAAATTTCATGCGATTCGGTTCAATACTTTTTGAGTTCTGCGAAAGATTTTGACCTGTTCATGACCTTTGACCCGATCGATCCCAAAATCTAATCAACTGGTCCCCGGATAATAAACAATCATCCCACCAAATTGCATGCGATTTGGTTCAATACTTTTTGAGATTTGCGAATAACACGCATACAAATAAATAAATAAATAAATAAATACACGGCGATCAAAACATAACCTTCCGGCATTTTCAATGCGAAGGTAATCATGTGGCCCTGAACCTGAAAGAACTAACCATAGATAATCATATCCTTTTATGATGCAATGTTCATCTGGATTAGGCCTGCAAATTCAGCTGCCCTCATTGCCCTCTGATGTTAAATATATATACTAACCTTTTAAGCTCAGTTATGAGGAGTACGGTGCAAGGGATGCCCAGAGTCATGAGTGACAATGAGTTGACGACAGGTTTCACAAAGGCCAATCCAGTGGTGATTCCTGACAAGATGCCGATGACCACTTTGAACCTTGACCTTAATTGAAAAGCAAAACAAGTAAAAATAAAAATAACGACAAAAATAACAGCAACTTTGCACTCTATGAACAGCATTGGGAAATTCAGAGAGAAATGTCTTCCCCGAAAGCACCAGACACACTAACACTTAGGGAACAAGAATCACTCAGCTGGAAGAAGGACATTTTTAAGTGACAGCCTGAAGTGAATGAGCAGCCATGATTAGGGTTAGGTATCGAAAACCGGTGCTAATGTGGCACCAGTTCCTATATGACCGGTGCCGACTGGACCGAAACGCAACGCACATTTCGGTGCTTCCTTTCGGTGCCTGAGCCGATTGAAATTGAAAAAAATTATTATTTTGAACTTCTCTGGAGGCATGTGCCATGTATGACTGTGAGCCCGTGCGGAGCACATCGGCGTCAGGCTGGGCGCGTTGAGACCGGTCCCCTTGAAAACGTGGAGACCGATGATGACAAGAGCAGCCTTAACGCAGATTAGTACCGTAACGTTGATTGCAAGTCTTGCATTCATAAAAGTAGGCCAACAAATAATAAATTATCCATTATATACATGTTTAAACTCGCTCGTAGCTCCTAGCTCCGAGTGCGACGGTCTGATATCCGTTTGTTATCAGTGCTCCATTAGAACGGATTTTACAGGGAATATGGCCGAAGAGGTTTTTAATGTCGCCATTGTCAATCGTTGTTTTTTTGGGGTTTTTTAAAGTATCGGTTCAGGCCCCGTTTAAGCACCGGTATCGTTTTAAAAGTACCGGTTTAGCACCGGTATGGGAGAAATACCCAAAACGATACCTATCCCTAGCCATGATGGCTCTGTGACAATGGAAAGAGAAGTAAAGACATGTGATGCAGCTTGTACTGAACTCAGCCATATTGGACAGGCCTATTATTAAACTGGGAGTCATAAGAGAGGGAGAGTGAACAGTGAGCTGCACCAACACTGTTGGCCTACCTGAAATATGAGATCAAAAGTTTCTTTGTCTTGTTGTGAAACTGAACACATCTAATTGGAAATGCACAATCTTCTTTTTGTTAAAATAAGCATGCTACACAACAAATTCCCTATCAGACACGGTCATCCGTGTGTACATAAAGTTTAACGAGCCAACATACCGATCCCTCCTGAACATCCTGGGTAGGTATCTCTTGGGAAACCACATGGCGATGGCACACATAAGCACCCATAAAATGGCCAGTTCGTCCAGCATCTGGCCAAGAAAGCTAAGCGTGGCGTGAAAATATGTCGATCCAATACCTGAAAGAAGACACGAAACGGAAATACACACATATTTGTCAAAGGAGAGACGTCATCTGAAGATTAATGAGATTCCGTCTCCTTAAAAGAACATTTAATGTGATCAGTGTTGGATCTCAAAAAAGAAAGTCATAGAGATGTACAAGTAAGACAAAACAGTTTGTTTCAGGAGATAAACTGTTAAGATGTTGCCTTTTTTTAAATAATAAAAAATTGTAAATGTCACCTCTAAATGAGAACCCTTTAAACAGATAATGTGACAGAATAGTTATAGTGACATTAAATGTTTAAGGAAGACAAGTGACTGACTTCAGGGACAGGAATGAATACAGGAAATAAACCAGTTAATTAGAAAAAGAAACTTGGAAACCAGTGTTAATGTTCCTGGGAGTTTTAAGATGTTGTTATCATGGTCCAACAGACTTTCGCTTATCAGAATAAGATTACTCCAGTTCAACAAACTTCTTATCCAAAAAGGACCACTGCTCCGAGTCAGAAGTTACTTTCAAATTACAATAACCTATTTCAGGTTTCAGCTCCTCAAATGTGAATATGAGCTGGTTTAGTAAACTGGATACGTGTTTGAGTTGTGGACTGGTTGGACAGAACAAGACATTTGAAGTCATCACATTGTACTGGATAAGGAAATTGTGACAGACATGTTCCCTTTTTTCTGCCATTTCATAGACCTAACAATCAATCAAAAAATCAAATAAGCAGATTAACCAATAATTAAAAAATTAAACACTGTAAATGTCTTAGTAGCAGGCAATGCAGTGATCCTAACCTACATGTATAAATCCTACCAAACACAGCTGAGGCCAAAAGCAGCGAAAAGCAGCTGAACGTTGTGCTCACACTATAGGGTTGTTGGTTTTTTTTGGGGGGGGGGGGGGGGTCAAAGGTCATCCAAACTAAAGAGACTGTGGTGAGACCAAACCATGTAACCTCCTTGTCTGCTGTGTAAGTTTTAACAGCCAGTAGGTTCATAACAGTGGATACAGTCAGAGCTACTCAGCCACATATATACAGTCAGCATTGTGGTATGGAACAAGAAATGTATGAATAAAAAGAAGAACTGAATTTATTTTGAACACTGGTTTGGAAGCTCCTCAGTTATCAGCCAGTAAAGTCAACTCTCAGGAACACCGAGTCTGCCAGGTTGACTTTGCTGACAGTGCAACCGGAGTGTTTTCATAAGAGCTGTAAGGGAAGTAGGCACTGTAATCTCTTTCGGACTGTGCGGTTATGTACATACAGTGGCACCATTTACAACTCGACTGTGTCAAATGAAAAATCGAGGCAGTTGGCTTATTCATCCCACCAATGAATAAGCCTAGTCATGGTAAAGTGTTTCACTTAGAGCAGTGATTCTTAACCTTATTGGAGGTACTGAACCCTGCAAGCTTCATCGGCGCACGACTAAATAAATAAACGTAGTTTATTCGCATCATTCGCACCTTAGAGGGATTGTAGCTTATCTTGTGGAAACAGTTATCATTTCTGCCATCCACCACGGAAGAAATAACCACCATTTCTGCTTTATACTTGTTGAGGACATCCCATAATTGCGTTGGGCACATTTTTCGCTTCGGTCTATTCATTGCATTTACGTCTGTGCATGGACTTTGCAAGGCTTTGGTGTGAACGCAGCATAATACAGCAAGAGAAATGGTGTGTTGCCAAAATATTGGCAGCCAATTTTTTGACGGCCGACAAAAAAGGCCCGACATTGCTAGTGTGAACCGGGACTGCGGACAAGCCAGCCTCCATTTCGAAAAACAGTCAAGCCAGCCCACGTAATATGACGAAATACGCCTTTAAATACAGATAGTGATGAATTAAACCAAATGAATGGTTGAAAAATCATGAATTGTATGAATGATGAATTAAAGAAATTATAGAAGGTAATTAATCCAATATTGGGACATTCTGATTTAGAATTTCAAAATAAAATTTAGACCGAAATGGTGAATGGTTACAAACTAATTTCACATCTGATTCATAGTAGAGCACCTCAAGGTGTCACCCAGAGACAATCGAGACATTCGATTTCTAAAGAAAATATTAATACTTTTCCAATATTTGAAATTTCTTTAAAGCAGATCATTACAAGTCTTGACACGGCAGTCTTGTTACTGGTGACCTCTGCTAGGCCCATGAATATTTTCATGAGATATTACTGTACAGATTGTCAGGAAGTTAACCCTTGTGTTGCCTTCGGGTCAATATGACCCGATTCAATGTTTAACCCTCCTGTTACCTTTATATTTACTAACATATTTTACCCTTGAGGTCAATATGACCCCAGCTATTAAAATCTCCAGCAAAATATTTGAATTAATATTGTTTTCCAAGTTTAAGTGTGAGGTACTTTATGTTTGTTTGTTGACTCCCGAAAGAACACCGACATTAAACATTGAATCGGGTCAAATTGACCCGAAGGCGACAGGAGGGTTAAAGTTAAAGTTAGCTAAACATAAATATTATTAATATTTTTCCAATTTTTGAATTTTCTTTAAAGCAGATAATTACAAGTCTTGACAGAAATGACACTGCAGTCTTAAACAGCAAGTTAAAGTTAGCTAAAAATAAATATTATTTATATTTTTCAAATATTTGACATTTTTAAAGAGGATCATTACAAGTCTTGACACAAATGACACTGCATTCTAGTTAGTAGTCAACTCTGCTAGGCCCATGAATATTTTCGGATTGTCAGGAAATTAAAGTTAAAGTTAGCTAAAAATAAATATTAATATTGTTTCCAATATTTGAATTTTCTTTAAAGCAGATCATTACAAGTCTTGATGGAAATGACGCAGTCTTGTTATCTCATGAAAATACTCATGGGCCTCAACCCCTGGGGTTCGATCGAACCCAGGTTAGGAACCACTGACTGAGGGTAAAAGGATACAGAAAAACCTAAAGCAATACTGTGGACAGTGAAAGAGGCCACAGTTTAGAAACATACATGCAAACAGTGTTGCTGTTGTTGCCATTTATCAATGAAGGCCCCTATTCTACTCATTGATGTTGTACATGTACAATGTAGAACTTTGTATACACTCACACCGTTTGTGTATTCCATGTCTGCAATTACAGATTATTTCTTTATCCATTAATCTGCAGATCATTCTCTCAATAAATTGAACATTCTTTTGGTTTATTTTGTTGGCAAATACCTTTTAAATGCCTTTCACAATATCCATCATTTTAATTTGTTATTTTGTCTGATTAAAAGTCGAAACCCAGAAATATTCAGTTTTTCAAGCAGTTCATTATTGTTTTTTCTGTAGCTTTTTTTTCTTGATCAATCATTTGGTCTACAAGATATCCAAAAAAAATATCAGAAAATAATCTAAATGACCACTGTAACATCTTCAAATGTCTTGTTTAGTCCAACAAACACAATAAAACATAAAGATATTTAGTTTACTATCACAAAAAACTAGAAGAAACAGCAAATATTCACAACATAGGCTCTAGATTCACAGACTTTTTGCTTTAAAAAAGTATATATTAATTGTCAAAATGTATAATTTTCTATCGACTAATTGTTTCAGAAGCAGTTTATCTTCAGACTGATAAGATAATTACAGACCACACTCAAAATAGAAAAAAATATTGATATTGTTGTGAGGAACTCTGGTCTTTCAACCGTAGTTCCAACATTAAACTGCTCAGATCCAGGTCTGTGGATTACGTTGAGTAACTAGCTCATAAGAGACATAGCATTTGAGTTTTATAATTGTCTTTGGCACTTTAAGTGCCATCCAGTTTTATTATACTGTACGGTGATACCTCCAAAACAAGGCAACTCAACACAGAATGACCTAAATGGATAAATTGCACAACAGGTAGCGGAAACATTGTAATTTGGGATTTATCTGTTATCTTAAGTATTAATCCTAAAGAATATGTATATATTCACATATACAAAATGTAACCCTTTACCAAAGGTATAGTTAAACCATTAGTTGTATGGTTTGTCAGATGAGAGCAGTAAGTTAAAGTAGATGAAGGTCTCCCACAAAGCGGAACACACATGAAAGGATAAAAGGTCATCATCACATAAGAGTGTAGACAATAATGTCAGCCAGCCAACTTACCAACCACAACCAGTAGAATCCATATGAGGTAAATTCCACTGTTGAAATGTGTTGCATATTGGCGGAACAAGCACATTAATATGGGCGGCAAAACAAAAAACAAAATGTTGCTTATCTGAAATGATAAACAAAAAGGAAAGCTATGAGCAAACATAAATTACAGTTGAACTGATCGTGTAGCTCAAGGACAACATGCTTGTAAAAAGGTGATCAGTGCGCGATCCTTGCCGACCTTTAACAAACTTGACAGCCAGTGAAAATGAGAAAAAAAGAGCATTTGAAACTTGAAGCTAACACTAAACAATCTGATGCTGACGCTGAAAAGCAGTCCAAACTTATAGCTACGTATAACTAACCTGGAAATAGTGTTAGAAGGAAGCAGTGAGATACACATTATTTTTTTTAAAGGCAGACCAGCTGTGGACTAGCCTTAGTTAGCTGCGCGTATAATTTACATTAAAACTATATTATGAAGACACAAAACATTAGCTAACGTTCAAACCGACCGTGTTGTAAAATTCAGCGATGCTGGGGTAAATGAGGTAATTGCCTTCACACCAGTCCACATCGGAGCTGCCAGCCTGCAACTGGTCCCAAAAAATCAGATTGACGTTACTCATGTCTGGACTAGTTCTGTCGGATGGACAGTGAAGAGCAGACAACACTCAGTCGACAGCAATGGACACCAAAAAAAAGCCCACTTGAGAGGAAATTGTCTCAAGAGCTGTCTTGTTCACCGATAGATTTGAACGTTTTGAGAACTGACTCGACAACGTGGTAAACTACAGAAGTCGTCACTGAGCTGCATTTTTAAGCCGTAGTCATTCCACAAAGCTTGTCATCACACTCTGCACTGTGCATTGACAGCTGCTCGTTCTGTAGCCAAAGAGTGTTCAAGCGCTGCAAGACCATTCACCCCTATCTGCTTCCTTCTTCTGTGACACGTGACCACAGCGGCTTTGAGTCCGGAAGCATCCGACGTGCTTCGACTTGTCACGTGTGTTGTCCGGTATTGTGTGCATGCTGACTCACTGGCATGACTTACTGATGTAAAATGCCATCATTATTTATGATCGATAATACTACTGTTGAAGTGCAAAACAAGTCCGTATTGTTAGGTGCTATAAATCAAGGTACTTGGACAGTTATGCCATCCAGGTACTAAATTAACCATAGAATTATCTTACATTCCATATCATTTATCTGACGCTTTTATCCAAAGTGACTTACAATAAGTACATAGAACCATGAGTACAAACTCAGAACAACAATAATCAAGAAAGTAACGTTTCTTCAAGAAAGCCAAACTACAAAAATGCCATAAATCAGTGCCATTTAAGTGCCAGTGAAGTGCTAATCGTTTTTTATTCAAGGTACAGTTGGAAAAGATGTATTTTTTGTTTCTGGCGGAAGATGTAGAGACCATACTGCATTACTTAAGTCGACATGTAAAATTATGTATAACTGGACTTAACTGGAACTGCTACATGTGCTGTGTTTGTATTTAACATCAATTAATGTATGATTGTAATTGTATCTTTGTAAAACTTTTGATGTACATTACCTGACTGATTAATTGAATGTGGATTTACATATCTTAGTATCATCATGACAGACACATGTCATCCGAAATACAATCCACTTGGTAAATTAAGATTTTGGAAACGGAACAACATTTTCTGACTATTTATAAATAATTCAATGTAAATAAAAAGATCCTTTAAATCTGGGCTTTTTTCAAATAATGTATTGCTTCCCTGTATGTATAGATGCTTCTCTCTCTCTCTCTCTTTCTCTCTCTCTCTCTATATATATATATATATATATATATATATAATAATAATAATAAGTTTGGGTGCAAGTGACTTTTTTTCGTCTCGGATCGGAGCTCTAGAGACGATCAATAAGAGATCAGTCAAGTACGCAAAGGCGCGAAGTAACACAAGTGGCATTACGCATGGTTGATTATTTTCGCGCATGCGTACCCGTCAACAACTCTTCTCGGCTCGCGCGCGGCAGGTAGGTAGGTACTACGAATTCTGAGTAAATCTACCAAAAATTAGATAACTAAATTAGCATTTAGTTAATTCTACGTTATATTCAGATAATCATTTTATTGCAGTTGTGTTGGTTGGCATTAATATTTTGTTGTTGTGAAATTTGTTTAATAACCTTCAGCTTGAGCCGATAGAAAACTACAGCGATTCAAAACTATCGCGAGAACATTTCAAGCCTATGTGAGACCAAGAAGCGGATATCCGGTCTCTTTTTCGTGGTGGACCGTTGTTGGGCCGGTTTAGCAAAATGAAGGTACGGTGCTTTCCTAACTTTAAATGTTCGTGGAAAGCTATGTTCTCTTAAATACTATAGTGTGGTGGATGCTATATTTCTGAACTTTACAGTAAACCCATTTAATGCATCAAATGCGGCTCTGACTCTGAGGATGATATATGATTACAATGAAAGCTCGGCGCTGACGAGCCTGTGGCACCATGTCGGCAAATGAGCCAAATGTGCAGCCGTTTCAAGTTTCCGGTTCACTGCAATAAAGAGTCTTTCAAACTTTTGTAGGCTAAATCTTCCGTGTTACACGAGTTGTCAGTTTACAACTTTATCCGTTAAACCGGTTGTGTTATGTTAGCGTCGTCCAGAGTGCTAACTTTAGCGAGCAGACATTGATGCTAACGGGCCTCCGAGCTGCTTCGTCTCTACGAATTTACACTCTGATGCGTGGTCGATCATGTGCCACCAGCAACTCCAGTTGTGCATTATTTCTCCCTGCTTTAAGTTAATATACGTTACCTGCTAGTCTTACCTGTATTATGGCCCTCGGCTTCCGGTGAGGAACCAAAGTACACGTAGTAAAAACTCTGTTGCATCTCTCCTCCTTTTCCAGCTGAACATCTCATTCCCCGCGACTGGCTGCCAGAAGCTAATTGAAGTTGACGATGAACGCAAGCTGAGATTTTTCTATGAGAAGCGCATGGCCACGGAGGTGCCCGCTGACCCTCTGGGAGATGAGTGGAAGGTAAAGTGACTGTTTAACCTGATCATGTTTTGTCAGTGCTCTGTATAACATGGCTCAGGAGTGCATGTGTAAAGGTTTATTAAACCTGATTTGGCACACCAGTAGACCTTTTCTGACTCGTCTATAGTTATTAAGGGGGGACAGTGTGTTGCAAGAGTAAATATGGAGCTCTATACCAGATACAACCAGGTCCAGGATCAGTAGATTGTTGAATGGTATTGCTCTCACATTGCGTCATGCGTACAAAAGTATCCAAAAAAATAATTTAAATGCTGTCATTATAGACGTATATATATTTTAACCACTTGACTATTAAAAGGCTAGCGAATATCCAGCTTCAACCATAAATGTGTTTGTCAAATGATCTTAATGTATTCTGCAGACATTCTTTATTCTTAGATGTTTCTTATTACGTTCGTCTAAATGAAAGTGCAGAGACGTAACTTGTTTGTTTCTACTTCTGCAGGGCTATGTGGTGCGCATCAGCGGAGGCAACGACAGGCAGGGCTTCCCCATGAAGCAGGGTGTACTGACTCATGACCGTGTGCGCCTCTTGCTCAGCAAGGGCCATTCCTGCTACCGTCCCCGCAGGACTGGCGAACGGAAGCGCAAGTCAGTCCGTGGGTGCATCGTTGACGCCAATCTCAGCGTTCTGAGCTTGGTCATTGTCAAGAAAGGTATTGTGTATGTGGACCATTTAATGGAAATTATACATTGCACAAAAGCACTGGCTTATTTTTAGATATATGTTTATATCACTTTTACGTACTGTTTATGGCACACCAGTAGACCCTTTTTGATTCTTCTATAGTCATTAAGGGGGGACAGCGTGTTGCCAGAGTAACCGTGGAGCTACTTACCAAATACGACCAGGTCCATGATCAGTAGATGGTTAAACTGTATTGCTCTCTCATTGCTTCTCATGTACAATATAATCAGAATGAAACCACAGCTGTTGTTCTTTTCTTTCTTTTTAAGACTAAATGCAGCAAAGTGTTTGTCCTTGATATTGGTGGCGTTTCCTGTTGGTGAACAGTTAGCATTCGCACTGATGAGAAACTGTCCACAAGTGGTACTTTGGGCTGCAGACTGGCTCCTCTTTAATCTAAAGGATAGCACTATGAGGAAATATATATAAAGCACCTCAAACATTAAAGAAATTACCGATTTAGGACTTTTACTTTGAAAAATGTCCGAATTGATACATTAAAATTGTTTGATTGCTATTGTAGGGTATTTCAGATATGTATGGAACACATCTGCATCAATTATTTCCTGGAACTCTTGGGGAAGTCTATATACAGGACTTTTTAACATACAAAAGTCTGACTTATTTTAATATACTCTTCCTTGGTACAGTAAAAATGTTATACTGTTAGCATAATTTAAGCTAAATCTCAAACGATCTATAAAGATACAAAATCAGTCCATTGTTTCCTTTTATATGTTACTGTATGATTTGTCGACATCTTATTTTGAAAAACGGATGTTTCCCGTGGTTCTTTCCACGAACAGCAAAACCAAATGTCACGTGAATTCTTCCGCTAACTTTTTCAAAACCCTCGCGCGCTCCCGATCGAATGGGTGAGGATCCCCTCGTGTACCTCGGCCCTCGCCGGGCGCATTGTCTCCGTTGCGATGCGCTGCGACTGAAACGTCTCTGATAGTTCTCGCAGATGTTACATCATCTGATCGGCCGTTTTGAGAACGCCGATCAAAACCGAAAATGGGAATATCGGCCGATCAGATCGGTGCATCCCTAAAAAGCACTGTACCTTCTTTTTTTTGTTAGTGATTGTTGAAAATCCTCATGCAAGTACTTAAGCTGTGCTTATAACTGGACTTTAATCAATTGATTTATTTTCTCCCAATCTGCTTAATCTTAGGTGAGAAGGATATTCCCGGTCTGACCGACAGCACCGTCCCTCGTCGTCTTGGTCCCAAGAGGGCTAGCAAGATCCGCAAGCTCTTCAACCTGGCTAAGGAGGATGATGTGAGGCAGTATGTTGTGAGGAGACCTCTGACTAAAGAAGGTAAGACTAGAGCTGGTTTTCCACTGTTGGTTTTCACTCGAGTCAAGTGCTGTTGTATCACTGAATGTAGCTTTCATTGAAGCTTGAAATCAGGAGCCAAATGGCATTTGTGAATGGTATTGGAAGAAAATTATATAGAATTGAGCTTGTTGTACTCTGTAAATTGAATATCTATGATATTCTTTGCCTGATAAGAATTTGGAAATATTTTCTGTTACTGCACTTTTTGTAGCAACACATTGAGTGGAAAATTGGGTTTAGCTCCCTGTTTCAGAATTATTCCTCATATAAAAAAAGCTGTCAAAGTTTAATGAGCTGAATCCTTTGCAGTTAGTTCTTAGAACCTCACCTACATGTAGAAAAACCTCAACTGTTGGTGTGAGGGTGGCCAGTTAACAATTGCCCCAACCCTCTACTACCACCAATTCTTACCATTATCAATAATCATTTTCTTAGGCAAGAAGCCCAGAACTAAGGCTCCCAGGATCCAGAGACTGGTGACGCCCCGTGTGCTGCAGCACAAGCGCCGCCGCATCTCCCTCAAGAGACAGCGCACCCTGAAGAACAAGGAGGAGGCTTCCGAGTACGCCAAGCTACTGGCTAAGAGGATGAAGGTAATTTTTCTTAATTTTTCCTTTATCTTGAAACTTCAGTTTTGCGTCCATGACTATGATGGTAGGATTAGGTCTTGAGATATTTTGTTAACGATACAACAACTTAGTTGAGGAATTGTTTAATGTTATGGAAGCCGTTTGACTTTACATTATACATACCTGCAAACTTGTCACCTTTCGGTGAAATTCACCGTTTCTAACTCAAAATAGGTCATCCACGTGAATCGTGGAGATCCGAAGAGTTTTTGTTTTGAGGGGGGGGGGTCACCTGGCCCGCTGCCGTTGAGATTGCAGTGAGACACGGAGAAAAGTGTGAAGTGGTGCTCTTCGCAATAAAACATCTTTGATGGGACGCGTCTCGGCCAATCAGCGTTCAGATGTCGACATCGTTTGGGGGTTCAGGTTAGCTTGAATGTTAGCCGCTACATCTGCTGCTGTCACGCTGCACGGTGTAGCGATGCTAACAAAGTACCCGTACGTTAAACACGATGTGATTTAGCATATTTTTAGTCTCGATACTTCATTAAGAGAGCGATCAGAGCGCACGCACTGCTCCGTGTCGAGCTGTCTGCGCACACTGCGCTGCGCAGCTCACTGCGAGAGAAGTGGCGCAGCTTTAGAGACCGACTTCGGCTTAAAAAATAAAAAGATGCCAGAAGTGAAATGTTTCAGTCTGTAAAGTTCTGTAACTCTACAGCTGCTCATCCTGATGAACTGTGTATCATCTGGTCAGAGACTAACGGCCTCATAGTGTATCATCAATGCTATGATGGAACCATGTAGTTTCATTCATATCTGGCTGTATTAATACTAATATTACTGACATTTGTTACGTGTTGAAAAAGTTGGTAAGTGAACCATACAGATGTTTTATTTATTACTATTATTGATAAATATACCAGTCTCGTATTTATGGGACCATATTATTTTTATGGTATTGTATTGAATTCTGGTATCGGGTATCATGATATTTATGGCAGGTATATAATATGTATAGAAGTTATAATATGAGTATCGTGACAAACAGGTAGAGACAGAATAGATTCAGGGAAAAGTCCATGAGGACTATTCAGGCCAAAAAAAGGAAGTTGGTTCATGAATGACTTTAACCATATTATATATAATGACAATGTATATTTGTTATTACTATCATAGGGCTGAGTCAGAGCGGAGGACCTTTTGTTCTTAAACTGTTTATTATCATTATTTAGATTTGTGGTCAGAACAATAAAATGACTAGTTGTGGTTCTAAAAGCTTTGAGGCTTCAAACAACGTGGATGTGGTGTGGTGACAACAAAACAAAAAAGAAAGTCACCCCCCCCCCCCCCCCGCTGTCACCCTTTTCACCCCTCATGAGTTTGCAGGTATGATTATAGGAATAACTTGTTTTCAAATTGCTGCCTTTTGATGTGTTGAATTTTTTTTCGTGTTCCTACAAACAGGAGGCCAAAGAGAAGCGCCAGGAACAGATCGCCAAGAGGCGCCGCCTTTCTTCTCTGAGAGCATCCACATCCAAGTCAGAGTCAAGCCAAAAGTGAATTCACAAAGTCAAATAAAGTCATGTTTTGATGAAATTATGCTGTGTAATGTCATTTAATATAACATGAGAACATACAAAAATGTATGCGTTTGCCATTTGAAGACAATAAAACTAATGAAGTACCCAAAATAGTTGGCTGCTAGTGTAAAAGTTCATATGAATCTAAAGCGGCCTGGTGCTTGGAGGAAGAAGTCTTTGAGCTACGGGATATAAACAGTATTTAATGGGAATCAACACATACCTGTACATTATCTTTCCAGATGTGCTCACGTGATTCTGTTCCCAGTCCATTGGCTGAACGCAGCCAAGTTGGTCTGGAGAAAGACATTCGCGTCAGTTTTAATCTTTAGTTGGTGAAAGTCATCCAGCAAACTTTCAATGACATAAGGGGTGAGGTTTTCCCAAAGAGCTCACCTGCTGTTCTCACTTAAAAATGACTTACATGTGCAAACAGTTGCAATCAAAATTATTCAACCCCCATTGCACATTAGGTTTATTTCTAAGCTGTTTGCAATAAACAAATCACACAAATTGTTTAAGTAGGTTATTACAAGGGTTTTATCCAAATTGAACACAAAATGCTACTTTTAGTGACTAATTTACTGCAGTCTCAAAATTATTCAACCCCTTCATGACAAGCATCTTCAGTACTTCAGAGATCATTTCCTTGGACAAACAAGGAAAAGGATACAAAAAGATATCAAAAGCACTGAATGTCCCTAGAGATACAGTTGGAAGCATAGTTCGCAAGATCAAAGTTGAAGGAACAGTGGCAGAAAGCGAAAGCTATTAGCGGCTGCCACCAGATTCTTGAGGAGGCAAGGCAAGTGGTCAAAAGCCCTCGAGTGACTGCAAAACACCTGCAGCAAGACTTGGTGGCAGCAGGCATGGGGTTTCAGTTTGCACAGTAAGGCGCACGCTAAACACTGAAGGGTTCCATGCCCGGACTCCAAGACGCACACCACTACTGACCCAAAAGCACAAGAAAAGTCGGATCCAAACGTCATGCTGTCTGATGAAGCTGAAGCGTCATTGGACCTTCCAACCAGACAATGATCCCAAGCATACCTCAAAGTCCACCAAGGCTTTGTTTCAGAAGAAGAAATAGAAAATTCTAGAGTGGCCGTCACAGACGCCTGACTTGAACCCCATCGAAAATCTCTGGTGCGATTTGAAGAAGGCGGTTGCAAAACGCACACCCAAGAATATTACTGAACTGGAGGCCATTGCCCATGAGGAATGGGCTCAGATTCCTCAGGAACGCTGTCAGAAGCTGATGTCTGGCTATGCATCACGTTTGCAGCAGGTCATAACAGCAAAAGGGTGCTCCAAGTACTGAATATGCTTGTCATGAAGGGGTTGAATAATTTTGAGACTGCAGTAAATTCATTAGTCATTTAAAGTAGCATTGTGTGTTCAATTTGGATAAAACCCTTGTAATATTAGTTGCATTAAACTACTTAAACAATTGTGTAATTTGTTTATTGCAAACAGCTGAGAAATTGTATATTTTACCAATAAACCTCATGTGCAATTGGGGTTAAATAATTTTGATTGCAACTGTATATACAACCCACACAAAATGGAGGTAGGTAGAGAGGTCACCATGTAGTCCAATCAGATAACATGGTCATGTTTTCAAACTGATCCAACTACAAGTTCTGCATTTCCTATACCAATAGCATGTACTCACTGACACCGGCTGCCAGACAAAGGATGAGGGAACCAATATTAATGCTCAACTATTATTAGTTGCACCATCTTCAGCACACACTAACGCTCAAAGAACACATCCTTTAACATCCCACTCATTGTCAAACGCAGGCATCTTGGTTAGGCGCCTCATGCGGCAGGGAGGCGCTGCTCGTGGGTAAACCTGGACTGCAGACTTGAGCAGAACTTCTATCCTGATAAGATCCGTGGTGTTGGGAAGCGGGGCAGCCTAAGTTGTATATTTGGGAGATGAAGAACAACGCAGACACAAGCTGATGCTGCAGGTTCTGAGGCAGCACCTGGATACTCCTCAGACAACTGCTTTTCCAAGCTGCATCTATAGACCTGGACAAATTCTCTATGACCTGTTGCAAAAGAGACAGCAAAAAAAGTTCTTATTTACAAATGGGCCTTTTGCCATGGAGACATGTTTACTTTTCACGGTAGGAAAAGCGTACGTATGAATTTCATGACACCCTAATGGCATTTAGCCACTTTAATTTCAGGGTCCTTTATCGTGCTTACTGGCACAGAACCATTGTTATCGTTACTTCGGGTGAATATAGCCAGCCGATTAATTCAAAGCAAAAGGAGCGAAAGTACTGAAAATAAAAGATTACGTCAACTACTTCAATTTTATTACAGTCACATTAAACTTGTGTAAAAGTTGCATTACCTGAAGAAAATAAAACTTCCGTCAAACATGAGATATTACATGGCTTTACAACAACTGCACCACAAACACATTGAATGCAAAGAGAACTTGCGCATAATTGCACCATCACTGGTTAAATTATTCCTTAACAGGAATAGTTTGGCATTTTAGGAAGATACGCTCATTTACCTTTTTCTTTTGTAGAGTTGGATAAGATCACATAGCTGTATTTGAATAAACTCACCGAAAAGTCAAGTATCTTCTGCACAGAATTAATCGTAAAATCCAGATATATTGGTTCTACTCTTTGGTGAGTCTTATAGTTTACGCTAAGTGGCTAGCTTTTCATTTAATCAACAGATATTTTAAAAAGCATTAATCCTCTTGGCAAAAAAGCACATTTCCCAGATTGTCAAACCATTCCGTTTTCACTGTACTCACAGCCCACCTAAACAGGTTGCATCTTGGAGCCGACCATGCGGTACGTCCTCCAGCATAGCTTGGCGGCGAATGAAACCAGTTGCACTGGGTATCGTCTCACGAGCGTGGCCTGCCTCAAAACCCTCCACCAAATGGGCTTCTTCCTCTAGAAAGTCAGCAAGAAGATAAAATCATGATGCATTTTGAATGTGACTTCCAGCTGTTTAACATCAGTATCTCTGCATTACGCCATGCACCTTTATCTTCTTCGGTGGCAGGAATCATGTGGTCCATCAGGGCCTCGGCCATGACCATAGCGGCGTCCAGTCCCAAGCTGGCCACACGGAGGGCTCTCTCCACAAATGACTGGCCCTCATTAGCCTTCTGCACACCGCCCGTCACCCACGCGACTGTGTCCTCGACACAGCCCATAGTACCATGAGCCGCAATGCTCACCACATCCTGGATCTCATGCATCTTGTTCCTGGCAGAGGCAACAATCTGGCGGAAACAGTCAAACCCCGGGGAGAGCGTTTTAGTTCATTATGCCGTTTTGGAAGAGTATGCGTGTATCATTAAAATTTGAAAAAGGTTACCTGCTCGGTTGGTGTGTGAATTACTGGGAATGCAGTCTCCAGCCAGTCAAGACTTCTACATGCAACGCCATTTGCAATGGAAACTGTGGACATATTCCAGACAGCGAAGTCAGTTACTCAAATATATCGGATTAATTTTTTACCTCCACAGCAACCTAAAATGTATTATGTATTGCATGATTTTAAGTGAATATATTTTATTACGTACACTTCAGAATCAGTATGCAAATCTGAATCAGATGCTTTTAATACATGAAATAGATGTTTCTAGCTGTTTGACCATTCAAAGATAAAATGATCACTGGTTATTGATAGTTTAATCCCTGAAGGGATGTCATTTAATTTATTTTCGAAAAGCTCTCGACCTGTGATAGATCCTGAATAAACCTTTTATGTAGACCTAAAACATTAAATCAATTAAAATAGTAAATTGACAGAAAGTGATCAAAAATTGTGATGATGTTGTAACTTGTACTTGTTTAAAGAAAAACATTTTTAATAAATCTAAAAATGTATATCGCTGGATTCTGAACTGAACAAGAAACTGTTGCTAATTTGACAGTTTTTATAATAATAGTTTACAGATTGATCAATGATTAAAAAAAAATAGTTGTTATAGTTGAAACCTTATTGTCAATTCCCTGATAATCACAATTCCCTCAATCACAGGCACAGCAACCGTACTCACGCTTAGGCTGCAGTTTGACGATGACCGCCGTCACGCTGCTCTCTAGCACGTCACACGCGGACCTCAGGTTTGGGTGGCTGCATTTAGTGTCGATGTACAAGACTGAAAGCTTCGTCCAAGCCGAGCGGACCACGGGCAGCTTGGACAGTCTGGCAGCCGCACTCTGCACCTTCTAAAAGAAGAAGAAAAACACACACACAAAAAGTCCACATGCAGTCACTTAGGACTGGAGTGACCCACTAATTATCACAATGGAAGCCCCATTAAGATGGGGAACCTTTAATGAAAACA